>NC_057811.1:24874181-24876956 GCF_018294505.1 Triticum aestivum | reverse complement strand
CGGGCCGGATCTGGGCCCCGCGGGCCTGGCGCGGTGGGAGGAGAGAGGAGGCGAGGTGGCGGCTCGGGATTGGGCGCGGGGGCGGCGGCGCTGAGGTGGCGGCGCGGGATTGGTCGAGGCGACGTGTCCGGCGGACACTTCCGGCGACGGCGATTTCGTCCGGCGGCGCGGGAGGAGCAGGGCTAGGGTTCATCTGCGCGAAATTTCGGGGAGGGGCACATATATGTAGGTAGAGGGAGCTAGGAGAGTCCAAACGGGGTGCGGTTTTCGCCCACACGATCGTGATCGAACGAACGAGAGCATGGAGGGGGTTTGGATGTGCTATTGGGCTGATTTGGAGGGGTGCTGGGCTGCAAAGAGAAGGGGCTTTGGGCTACGCGGTTAATCGTTGGGGCATCAAACGACCTCCAAATGGAACAAAATTTGACAGGCGGTCTACCGGTACTATACCAAGGCCACTCGGCAAATCTCGGCCCATTCCGAGAATGCTTTTCTCCCACTCACGAAACAAGGTCTGAGAGGGGCGACGGGCGCGTGCGAGAGTGTCGGAACGCGAAACGGACAACGGGGAAAAGGACCGGATGCAAGTTTTGAAAAACATGCAGATGAAATGCAGATGATGACATGGCAAAATGCAACACGCAAGCACACGACATGGCAAGGACGGCGAATAACTGGCAGACACCTGGCGCATCGGATCCGGGGCGTTACAACACTCCTCCACTAACAAGAGATCTTGTCCCGAGATCTTAGGACCGAGACGGAAGGAAAAAGGGATGAGGTGAAATAAGAACAAAACAGTGAGGATGAACAATGTCAAGAACACTCGAGAAGAAGAGAGGAACGACGAGAATGACGAGAATCAAATGCTCACGGAATCAGATAGACTCTGAAACCTCTCCGGTTAGAACGAGATAAGAAACGAATAAGACTGAAAGGATTTAGGCAGCACTCCGGCTGAAACAAGGAAAGAATAGAACATGAACTTGAGAAATGGAACGATACATGACTTGAGGAACAACACAAAACCTCCGGAAGGCTTGAAAGAGTGGAATGAGAAGAACGGTGAAGAAGATGACAACTTCTACCATGAATGAAATAGAGAGCATCCTTAGAAGGAAACATTGAACGGAGTTGTTGGAAATTCAACAACAAAAGAATAAGCTTGTTGTGGACTTATGGATAACATCTAAAAATTATGAGGTGGTAACCTACCACAAGCGGAAAAAAATTGAATAGCTGAGAGGAACGAAGAAATGCAAAACTCCACTTCAAAAGAATACGGAGAATTAATTGCACCTCAAGACGCAAGAAGAAAAGATACTAGAAATCCTTGAACAAGAATCTTGATGAACACTTGAAGAATGAATTAAATCATGACGAGCCACCGTGATGAACTCCGGTAACAAAAGAATGACGTGATAAAAAATTGAAGGAAGAAAAGGGATAAGATTAATCCTTGCGATGATTGGGATGGAGGTTCGCGACGAAATCGGCGAGAAGCTTAGAACTCCGGAAAAGAAAAGATGAAAACAGTTTGAACCGAGAATGTGATGAGATGATCAATCTCCGAAAAGAAGAGATTAATCCACATGAAGAAAGAAGAATAAGAATTACGTTATGCTTATCCTCCACCAATTAAATTGATGAGAAACAATGGATTTGCATACTACTTATTCTCGTTGGAAAGATTAAGGAGGGGATATAGCGCAAAAAATTGGGAAAATCTTCATGAACCACCGGTAGGATTTGGAAAGAACGAATGAATTGATATGATAACAACAGAAAGAAACTTGAACGAGCCACCGTAGGAATTCAAAATTGAATGACGAAGGAGAATGACTCACCGGGAAAATAGGAAAAGCACGAATATACTTGAGGGAATCAAAATGCAATTGAAAGAAGAGACCGCGAGCTGATTGAAGCATACTTGAACGAAGCACCGGAAGAATATATAAACGAACGTAGGGGCACAAATATAGAATAATCGGAGAACGGATTTGAAAACTTAGAACGAAGAAATCATCTGAATTGGAGGCCTTCGGGTAATTGAGACGGAAAACAACTCCTGAAATACTCCGGATGGGTGAAAATAATTGCACGACTTGTAACAATTTGATAGGATAACCATCGAACTAGCACCTCGAATTTCCGAGAGAACGGGCAAGATTTAAAAGAAACTGTTCTTCGGTCCTCAAATGTTGAGAATGACGACGAGAAACAACACCAAAATTGATGAGATACTCCGGGAGAATGAAAGGAGGAAAAGGTTGACCCGATCATGAAAGAATTTGAAAGCGATCTTGGAGAAGCATCTGACTAATGAAATTCATACTTACATCAAACTTCGAAAAGGATTTGAGAATAGCTCCGGGAAATTAGAAGAGTCAGGTAAGATCCTGGGAAAAGACCTGTGGGTTAGGGCCCACTAAAAGAAAACACCATTGAAAAAGGATTGTTGAACAGATAGATGATGCACCGGAACAATTGAACTATTTGAATGAGGTGATAACCTCGAATTAATTCGAACACAAACGAATCTCCTGAGATGTCTTCATCACTCCGAAACGATTAAATGATGAGAAGGGAACGAGCAACGGGAAACATTTGAGCCGAGGAAGGAATATAATCACTACCGAAAATTGGAATTGAATCCACCGGAGAAGAAAAGAGATGAAGAATGAATTCACCGGTTGAAATAATTGATAAAAGACTAAAGATACTCCGCACGAATGAAATAGAGGCTCAGACTTCGGGAATTAAAGGGGTGGGAGG
>NC_057811.1:24867790-24873943 GCF_018294505.1 Triticum aestivum | reverse complement strand
GTGGGAAAAAAACAAAGGCAACTTGGAAGGGAGAACCGACGAATAACTTGAAGAGAAAGCACCGATTGAAATGATTGAGGAGAAAATGCAAAAACTTCGCACGAGTAGGGTGGATACTCGATTACGGACTCCGGTTCCGAGAAGAAAAAGGGTGGGCGGGTGGGAAAAACAAGGACAACTTCGGACAGGGAACAACATCGTTTGAAAAGAGATGAGGATTAATCTAGCAAAAGATGACGAGGAACGAAACCACTCGAAGAGAGGTGCACTGGATTGAAAAGAGGATGGACAACGAACAAAAGCTAACCACGTGATCCTAATGAAAAATTTGAAGGGGAAGAGGAATAGTTCAAAACACCTACGTCAAGATTTCTCACCAGAGTGACGAAGGGGCTGAGGAGTAAAAAGAATTCCTACTCTCCGATATAACTAGACTCAGAAAAAGTTTTCTTCTAGACTCAACAACGGCCATACCACACGATCAATCAAGGGGGGCTCCTAGGGTCGGTCGAGGCTCTGATACCAACTTGTCACGCCCAATATGCGATACTATCCTAAAGAGACTCGAAGGTCCCACCAAGGATAGAACCGCATATTGACACGCTTTTGCAAGGTGGATATCATTACATCAACATTACATAATAGATGGCGATACATACAAGGCATACACATGCCGCAAGAATACATCAATACATCATACATAAGATCAACATCCGACTACGGATGAAACACAACCAGAAGCTCAAACGACATCCACCCTGCTAGCCCAGGCTGCCGACCTGGAACCTATCCCCTGATCGAAGAGGAACCAGAAGAAGAACGCCAAAACAAGTAACATTGCTCTCGCGTCATGATCATCGCAAAACCTGTACTTGCAACTGTTGTTGTAGTAATCTGTGAGCTACGAGGACTCAGCAATCTCATTACCATGGGTATTAAGACTAGCAAAGCTTAATGGGTAAGGAAGGGGTAAAATGGTGAGGTTGCAGCAGCGACTAAGCAATGTATGGTGGCTAACTTACGCAAATAAGAGCGAGAAGAGAAGCAAAGGAACGGTCGTCAACTAGTAAAGATCAAGAAGTGATCCTGAACTCCTACTTATGTCAAACATAACCCAGAAACCGTGTTCACTTCCCGGACTCCGCCGAAAAGAGACCATCACGGCTACACACGCGGTTGATTCATTTTAGTTAAGTCAAGTGTCAAGTTCTCTACAACCGGACATTAACAAATTCCCATCTGCCACATAACCGCGGGCACGGCTCTCGAAAGTTTATACCCTGCAGGGGTGTCCCAACTTAGCCCATTATAAGCTCTCACGGTCAACGAAGGATATTCCTTCTCCCGGGAAGACCCGATCAGTCACGGAATTCCGGTTACAAGACATTTCGACAATGGTAAAACAAGGCCAGCAAAGCCGCCCGATGTGCCGACAATCCCGATAGGAGCTGGACATATCTCGTTCTCAGGGCAACACCGGATGAGACATCCTACGAGTAAAACCAGACCTCGAGTTTCCACGAGGGTGCCCCGCAGTCTACTCAGTTCAGACCAGCACTTAGAGAAGCACTGGCCCGGGGGGTCAAAATAAAGATGAACCTCGGGAGCGCGACTCCCAAGGGAAAAGACTAGGTGAGGCAAATGTAAAACCAAGGTTGGGCCTTGCTGGAAGAGTTTTATTCAAAGCGAACTGTCAAAGGGGTCCCATAAATCATCCAACCACGTAAGGGATGCAAAATCAAGGAACATAACACCGGTATGACGGAAACTAGGGCGGCAAGAGTGGAACAAAACACCAGGCATAAGGCCGAGCCTTCCACCCTTTACCAAGCACTACTAGGAAAAGGGCTATAGATGGAATGGCCACTAATGGCGCACCAGACACGTGGTGCGCCATTGCTATATAGCAGTGGCGCACCATGTGCTGGTGCTCCATTAGCTTGTCTCGGCTGCCTCCTCCTCCTCACCTCATTTGCACCATAAATTCATCCAAATTAAGTGGTTAAATTACCTTTTTTTGATAGGTAAGTAAGGGGGAAGCTATCTTTATGTTGTTCTCCCTCTCGAACAACGTGCACATGCACTTTTTATGGCCTAGCTAGATCTATGTATGTTTGTGGTGTTGCATATATGTTTGTGTTTGCAGGTACCGGTATTTGAAATGCGATAGTTGCCAATATTTTGCCGGAATGTTGATTCATTTCCGTTTCGGCGAGAATTTTGGCACTATGCATTCTTTTTTGTCCTATTTTTTGGGAAAGTCATGCCAAATTTTTTCTTGGTTCTAAAATATAGTTTTGCTCTACCCCGCAGGTGACCATGGTCCGCACGATGACCGAAGGCATCGTGAATAGGTTTTTGAGCTCCACGAAGGCCAAGATGCTTGAAAAGAACAAGACGGAGATAAGATGTCCGTGTCGAAGATGCAAGCTGAAGAGCCTTATTGTGGACCCGGATTCCGGGCAGGTGCGGGACCACCTGCTCTTGCGTGGTTTCATGGATGGCTATCGGTGGCAAGGTGATGAAGATGACTATGAAGTCGTCCATGGGGGTTGGGCAAGAAATGAGGATGGGCAGCAAGACAACCACCGTGGCTCGGGCGGGCGAGAAGACAAAGAATCTCCAGGACATGATCACAACGGTGATGCTGTACACAGTCATCATGTAGAAGATGCCGGACATGATGATGAGGAAGATGCGGGAGCAGACGAAGGGCATGATCATGAAGATGAAGATGCCGGCGGAGCAGACGACGATGGACCATCGACGGGCTGGGTGCAGGACCCTCATATTCAAGAGCTGCTTCTCAAGCAGACGGATAACGCAAGAGCTGCCGCCCGAGAGAAAGCCAAGCTGGATCAACTGGAGATAGACGCGGTTACTCCATTGTATGAAGGATGCAGGCCCGAGGATACCCGCGTAAAAGTAACGCTCATGGCTCTGGAGATGAAGGTAAAACACAAAATGATCGACGCATGCTTCGACGAGAACATGTCATTCTGGCACGAACGTCTTCCCAAGGGGAACAAGTGCCCGACCAGTTTCGAGGAGGCGAAGAAAATCGTGTGTCCTCTGGATTTACCGCACGTGAAATACCATGTGTGCATGAACAATTGCATCATTTATCGGGACGAGCACGCGGAGTCTACCATATGTCCGGTGTGCGGCGTCATTCGATACAAGAAGAGGAAGAAAGCTCCTCGAAAAGTGGTGTGGTACTTTCCGATCACTCCTCGTCTGCAGTGCTATTTCACGGACCCTAAGGTAGCAAAGCTCCTACGTTGGCACGCAGATAGGGAGGAGAAGAAGCGAGAAGATGACGCAAATGATCCGGAGATAAATAAAAAAGACAAGATGCTGAGTCACCCTAAGGATGGGAGCCAGTGGCAAGCGTTGAACTTCGAACAACCAGAATTTGGGAAGGATCCAAGGAACATCGTGCTGGGCGCGAGCACTGATGGAGTCAATCCGTTTGGCAGCCAGAGAAGCACACATAGCACCTGGCCTGTGTTTGTGTGGATGTACAACCTTCCCCCCTGGTTGTGCATGAAGAGGAAGTACATTCACATGAGTATGCTAATTGAAGGGCCGAAACAACCAGGGAACGACATCAATCTGTATCTGGGGCTGCTGAAAGAGGAGCTAGACACGATGTGGAAAACGCCAGCCAATACGTGGGACGCCGCAGAGAAAGAATATTTCCCTATGAGAGCCGCACTGCTCACGACGGTGCACGACTATCTCGGTTACGGATATCTCGCGGGGCAGGTGGTCCACGGATTTTCTGGATGCGTCAGGTGCATGGATGACACAACGTATCGCCAGCTAGATAGAGATCCCGGGTCTTCGAAAACCGTGTTCATGGGACATCGAAGGTGGCTTTGCGACGATGACCCATGGAGGAAACGCAAGGATCTGTTCGATGGTGAAACCGAACCCCGAAGACGCCCGCGTACGAGGAGCGGCGAGGAAATAGACGAGCTGTTGAAAAATTGGAAAGATTGCCCACTGCCGGGAAAGAAGCAAAAGGCGCCAGAGCCAGGAAAGAAGCGAAAGGCGCCAGAGCCACTGCTGAAGGTATGGAAAACGAGGTCTGTTTTCTGGGACTTGCCGTACTGGAAGATCCACCGTGTGCCTCACAGCCTTGATGTCATGCATATCACGAAGAACGTGTGCGAGAGTCTGCTTGGTACCCTGCTCAACATGCCAGAGAGGACCAAAGATTGGCCGAAAGCAAGGGCAGACTTGAAATCAATGGGCATCAGGGAGGAGCTTCACGCTAATGATGATGATGATGATGATGAGGTGAAGTAGGACACGGAAAGTCGTCGCAAAGGCAAAAAGGCCAAGAAGACCGGAAATGACTTCCCTCCCGCGTGCTTCACTCTAAGTCAGGAGGAGATCGATCAGTTTTTCACCTGCCTCGTAGGAGTAAAACTTCCTTACGATTACGCTGGGAAGATAAGCAGATACCTAGACTTAGCTAAGCAGAAGTTCAGCGGGATGAAGTCTCACGACTATCACGTGCTGATGACGCAAATACTTCCAGTTGCAATCCGTGGGATCATGGACGCGCACGTCCGTGAAATGCTATTTGGCCTATGCAACTTTTTCGACGTCATCTCTCGGAAGTCGGTTGGCGTGAGGCATCGGAAGGCTACAGGAAGAGATCGTGGTGATACTATGCGAGCTTGAGATGTACTTCCCTCCCGCATTCTTCGACGTTATGGTGCATCTGCTGGTCCATATCGTGGAGGATATAATCCAACTCGGGCCGACGTTCCTGCACAGCATGATGCCGTTCGAAAGGATGAATGGTGTCATCAAAGGATACGTTCGCAACATGTCACGTCCAGAGGGAAGCATAGCCAGGGGCTTTCTGACCGAAAAGTGCATCTCCTACTGCACGAATTATCTAGGCATCGAGAACCCCGTTGGTCTGCCCGTCAACAGGCACCTCGGCAGGCTCGCTAGATGGGGTCACCGTGAGGGTCGCCGCGAAATGCATGTCGACTTCGATGGTCGACTCGCCGACTTTGAAAGAGCAAACCTAGTCGCGCTACAACACATAGACATGGTCGATCCTTGGGTGGTATAGCACAAAACGTTTATTGAGAAGACGTACAATGACCGAGGCCAATAGAGGACGGATGGAGATATAATCAAAGAGCACAACTCACGTTTCACGCGTTGGTTCAAGCAGAAGCTTCTGTCGTACCCTTTACATGAGGATTCTTCCGCGGAAGAACAACTCATATTCGCCTTGTCACAGGGCGCCGAGCACAACCTGATGACGTATGAGGCGTATGATATCAACGGCTACACATTCTACACCGAGGACAAGGACATGAAGAGCGATGGTTATCAGAACTCCAGGGTAACGATGGAATCCTACACCGGTAACGACAAGGATAGATACTACGGAAGGATCGAGGAGATCTGGGAGCTGAGCTACGCTGGAGAGAAGGTCCCGATGTTCCGTGTCAGATGGGCCAAGAGTGTCATAAAAGAAGACCGGTATGTCACCACCATGGTTATACCCGAAGCCAAATCCAAGACCGCAGGCGCGAACGTCACCGCGAAAAATGAGCCATCGGTACTGGCTTCCCAAGTGGACCAATGCTTCTTCATTACCGACCCGTCAAAGCCCAGTCGTGTTGTCGTGAGGAGAGGCAAAAGGAAGATCATCGGAATGGATGGAGTTGCCAATGAGCAAGACTTCGACAAGTACGGCGACCCGAAGATGGAACATGACGACGACGATGAAGTATCAGCATACACCACAAGAAGAAGCAGGACCACCCTACCTAAAGGACGTCCATTCAAGAGAAGAACTCCATTTACGAAAAATAAGGGCAAGAAGATTGTGAACAGATAGCTAGCTAAGAACTCCATTTCTCGATTGTATTTCGACATATTGAAATGATATTTCTTTTGTTCTAGTGTCCTCATGAATATTTATTTATGTTTATTATTAATATTTTTTGAACTCATGAATATTTTTAAATTTCATGGGCACTTTTTGAATTCATGAATATTTTTTAAATTTGATGATATTTTTTCATATTCAATATGAAAAAATATTGAATATTCATGAGGTCGACACTCGATCTCGATCCCCCTCCATCTCGATCGCTATCCCCCCTCGCCAGA
>NC_057811.1:24866843-24867401 GCF_018294505.1 Triticum aestivum | reverse complement strand
TGATTATATTTTCAAATAATAAATTTGATGATTTTTTTCATATTCATAAATATTATTACTGTTTTTATAAAAAATATTACTGTTTCATATTCATATTCATTTTCTAAAATATTATTACATGCAACAAAAAATAATAATAATAAAAGTTTACTAATGGCGCACCTCTGGCTGGTGCGCCATTGCTATATAAAAAACATTCTAATGGCGCACCGCTTCGTGGTGCGCCATTAGAATGTTTCCCCCCTATAGCTAATTTGTCCCTCTCCCTCGCCAGTTCCCCTTCGTCCCTCTCCCTCGCCAAGATCCACCCGCGACGCCACCCCCGTGCCCCGCCGCTCCTTCGCCGCCCCGCCCCAGCACGTACGTCCCCTCCCTCCCTTCCCCCATCCCCCGACCCACTGCGCCGCCTCCTCGACGCGCCGCTGCTCGCAGCCTCCTCGACGTCGGTGTTCTCCTACGGTAGCCTGCCGTTCTCCCACAGGTGATTCCTCCCCTCTCATCCCCTCCTGCCTTCTCCCTAGATTTTCTTGCCTCCTCCCACCATGGCTACCTCCGGCG
>NC_057811.1:24846624-24866429 GCF_018294505.1 Triticum aestivum | reverse complement strand
CCGCTGTCGCCCCGTCTCCTCCCACCTGCCGCCAGACCGCAACCGCCGCCGCAGCCATCCAAGGTTTTCTGCTTGATTTTAGTTATCAGCATACTTGTAGTTAGGGATCCCCTCCTGTTATTTTTTTTATGAGATGCTTAAGGCAGCTAGTGGGTTCTGTTGTTATCAATCTTAAGGCAGCTAGTTTCTGTAAATCTAGTCTGAAACTAGTAGAGCTCTTGGTGATTTGCAAATTCAGTTTAAATAAAAATTTGGTACATGACTACTGATCATGTATGAAAGATGTTGCTACTGGATGAGCACAAGAACTACTGTTATATTGCTTGTGTTTTATTTGATGATTCTTATATTGTTTTCTGAAGATTGCTGAAGAGCACAACTTTCTGATCTTTGAAGACTGCAAATTCACTGACATTGGGAACACAGTAACTACGCAATAGGAAGGGTGAGAGCAGAGTAAAAATAAACCACCTATTAAGTTTGTTTATTTTATATTTACTGGCATAAGATAACTAGGGCTTGATGTATGGAGGCTTGTCTACTTGCTGCTAATACAACATAATATTTGATATGAGCAGGGTGAACAACCTTCAGGTCCCGGGAATCTACTCAAGGCTACACAGTTGCTGTAAGTACTCCATTTTCTAAAGCTTATCACATAGTACTAGCATTTTTTCCGATGCAAAAGAAAAGGGCTGTTGTCTGTCTTTTGTATAAAATGAACTGAAAACACTTAGATACTTATTAATGTTTCCTAACACGAATACTTCCTGTAAAGTTGATTTTATAAAGATGTGTGATCTTTGTTTCTGAGACTGAAAGTGCTTCTATCTCAAAAAAAGAAGAAGCAAAAAATTAAAAGTGCTCATTCTAGTGGCAGGCACAGCTCCTGTCACTTGTGACCATTGCTGCTGGGAGCTTGATGGCATCTTGCCGCACGCCCTTCCCTTTTAATGTAGCTCCTTAGAGATCTACAGCACCTTGTATACTATTCAGAGAAATGTATAACACTTATGTACCCAAATTGTATTTGTTTTCTGTGTACCCAAATATGTACCACCTTGTATACACCACCTTGTATAGAGGTACCCAAATTGTATAGAGGTACCCAAATATGTACCCAAATTTTTTGATGGTTTTTGTTTTTCTGTGTTACTGACAAAAATGCATTTTCTGAATTTTTGCTGTCAAAAACTGTATGTGCAATCTCCAGAACAATTATGCTTATGCTGAGAACTTCATGTATGTGAAAACTGCCGTAGGTGATGTGTTGTGTGATTCTTCATGCTTATGTGAAAACTGTATGTGCAATCTCCAAATGTGAAAAACTGTATGTGCTGTCATAGGTGTCGTGCTGTCAAAAACTGTATGTGCAATCTCCAGAACAATTATGCTTATGTGAAAACTGTATGTGCAATCTCCAAATGTATCATCATAATGTAGGTGCTGTGTTGTGTGATTCTTCATGCTGAGAACTTCAGCTTTTTCAACTTGTTGTTGTATCATCATAATCTAGGACTTGTGATGCTGCTGCTGTACCCCGAGAGGCCCTTGAGTTTGCCGGAATGTCGATTAACTTCCGTTCTGGCAAATTTGGGTACTCCATATGTCCTATTTTCAGCAAAGGTCATGCTGAAATTTTCTATGAATTTTAGCATGACTTTGCTAAAAATAGGACATATGGGGTACTTGCGACTAATGCATGGGCCGGGGTATCTTAGTACTTAATTAAGTAGGATCAACTGCTCCTTTATTCTTGCTGCATTAAACCATAGGTGGCAATAGAGCCATGTGATTAGTCCCAACTTAGAATTCTCCTTCCCAGCTTAGCTTTTAGGGTGCCTCGGTGTCGATGAGAACCTAAATGATGTACGCTTAGGATTTTAGGGTGCATCGGCGTTGACAAAACCAAAATGATAAAAGCTTAGTTTTTAGGATGCCTCGGTGTCGACAAACCCTAAATGATGAGACCATGATCTTGTTCCTTGACAATAAACAACTTTTTGACCAAACTTTTTTCCTATTTCGAGCAAAACATGGCCCACAACGATGAGGCCGGCGGTTCGGGCGGCAAGCAATTATGGGAGCTATCCCAGGAGATGGAGGAAGAACCTCACCGCTATGAGGACGCCCCCGCGGAAGACACCGATCCTGACTACACAACCCCTAGTGGCGTCAGGGATGACACCACTGATGGTGCCGCCGAGGATGCCACCACTGATGATGGCGGCGCACGCACAGATGGCAGCCAACCGAAGATGCAACGGAAGGACCGGCGCCCAAATGTGCTCGGCACCGTCAAGGAGGAATTTACTGAAGTGAACTCCGACGGGCATCCAACGGCGCCCAAACATGTAGTCAAGGGGTACTCGGTTCAACTCAGGTGCATTCTCCGGAGCACCGTCTCGATCAACACCGAGAACCTAAGGCATAAGGACCGAGGGAATTTACGCAGCCTCCTCTTCACGAAGCTGCACGAACGATACAAGTTCCCCGCTGAGTTTGCAAACACACGCCTCTCAGGGAATAAAGTGAATAGTGCCGCCCTCACGAGGATGAGCACGGCCCTGTCTACATGGAGAAGCACGGTGAAGGCAATGATTGAAAAAGGTGATAGTTATGAGAAGATCAAGGAGAAATATCCTTTGATGAGCGAAGATGACTACAAGGAGTTCAAGATCAAGTGCGAGAGCAGCGCAACCTCCGAATCAAGTCAGTGGGGGAAAGAAATGCGGGAGTTGAACTTAGGGGTCCACCAACTCGGTCCCGGCGGTTACAGAGTGGCAGAGCCTATATGGGACAAGGAGGACGCGGAGCATGCCGAGCAAGGCCTACCGCCCCGCTTTGAGAAATTACGTGACAAGCAGACCAGGAACTTTGTCAGGGCCCGGTACAGGGAGGACCCGGTAACAAAGGAGCTTACCACGGATCCGAAGACCAGGGCGCTTGAGCTTTTTCTGGTAAGGAATACACCCCCGCGTAATTAGCTCCATATGGTTGCATTCTAATTAATGAAGCCAAATTTCTAAATGGTTCACATTCCTTCCGCAGGAGGTTGAAAGCAGTAGCGCGGGGTCGTCTCAGAGCTCCCCTTTTGACACCCCTTTAAATAGGGCGTTGAACGTAATGAAAAACAAGGATAAGCTCAGTAAGCCGTCGTCAGCTGGTCGTGTGGCCGGCAAAGGCTTGTCCATAAAATGGTCGTCATACTATACCGCTGGTGGGCGGCAGGAGAAAAAGACCAGCTCGGAAAGCCAGTCGCGCGAGGTTCAAGAACTCAAGGCACAAGTGGCGCGGATTCCGGAGATTGTCCAAGAGCAAGTGCAACAACAACTGGGAACGACGCTCACCGCCATTGTGCCTACCTTGATTCAGGGGCTGACGACGTGGATTGCGGGCGGCCAACAGGGGCCTCCCCCGGTTCCCAGCTTCACGGCCAGCAACTCGCACAACGCGCAGGCGGCGCCATTGGTGTCTCCGGCGGAGGCGGTATTCGTGTCTCCGGCGCCGGCACGGGCATTGGACCTTAATGCACCCGGGTGTATGCCGGCCGGCACCTCGCCAGCAAGCGGCCCCTCCGTCAGTTGCACACGCATGCCCGCCGTTGGTGGTGCCTCGACATTAGCGGAGCTCGACGGCATCACGGTAACTAAGCCTCTCGGCCGATGACTTCATCTCCTTGCCTTTGACTGGGCATCCCTGACGCCCTACATGTTTTCGCAGGGCACCACCGATGTTCCTTGCACTCTCCTGCACTTCGTGGGCGGCGAGTTGGTCGATGTCACCAAGGGTAGAATCGTTCAACCGGGCAACCACGTGTTCCACGGTAATCCTATGCCACCCACCTTGTATAGGGTTGAACTGGTTCGGGTGCTGCCAGGCTGCGATGAGTTGTTACCTCCGATTCGACCCGCTGCGGCCGACGAAGATGATGTGATGACCCTCAGCGCCTGTGTAAGCTGGCCCCTGCTTTGACCGAAGAGCCAGATTTGTTTGGGGGCGGGGGACACCACTCCACAGGCAAGACCGCCAGTCGTGCCAGCGCCAAGCCATGGCAAGAACACTGCAACGCTACCGGACATGCCGGACATCCCTATGGCACAGGATCCGGACGACGACGACAACGACGGCGGTACATTTTCCAACGTCGATAAGTACTTTGCCGAACATGGGTACGGTGACAAGTTCTGCGGGCCTCCTTCTCAAGAACCCAACCCTGAAAAAGACGACCGCGATCTAGCTGGTACGGCGGAGAAACCCAATTGCAATAGGCGTCGTCTGGCGTTCAGTTCTCAGGAGACGCCTCCAGCTGCCGCCTTCGCCGAGCCTCAGATAGCTAAGGTGCCAAATATTATCAGCCCAAACACGCTCAAGAAGGCGGTCTGTGAGCAGAACTCGATCCCATTACAGCAGATCAGGAAGAAGGGACGGAAAAGAAAGACTAACAAGGGCGCCAGTGCGAGCCAGCCGGCACCGAGTACGATCCGTGCTCAGGACGGGCCACCTTCACCTAAGGATATCTCGAGGAGGGTGCATGTGGCGGGTAGGCCAATGCTACCGACAAATATGCTCAATGCTGCAACCGGTGCTATGCGGAGTCTCCATGACAGTGTTCTTTCTTTGGAGAAACGGCGTCTCCGAGAGAATGATGTGACATACCCGGTTTTCGTGGCCAAGGTGCCAGAGGGCAAGGGCTTTGTGGATAGCGCCGTCGGGGGTACGATTGTCCTGCGGTTTGATGACATCTTTGCTATGCTTAACCTTCATCAGCTGCACTACACCTTCGTTCGGCTGTTCTCGCTGAGTATGGAGATGCGGATCATTAGAGACAAGACCCCGGACATTGTGATAGTCGACCCCTTCTACATGCATGCCAAGATCTTGGGCAGCGCTGGGGACCGGCAAGTCGCGAGTTCACACCTCGAAGGCGTCATTCTTGCAAACCCAGATAAGGATAACTTCCTCGTGGCTTACTTTCCCGAGTAAGTCATCTCCTAACCGCCCTGTAACATATGATTTCTTAGATTTCGATCGTTCTTTTTTTTCTAACATTCTGTGTTCTGTGCAGTGACACACATTGCACACTCATCCTCTTAAGCCCGAAATATTCCATGGCCACGTATTTCGACCCTGACCGTGACTCCAAGATAGACTACACAAATATCAAGAAAGTTCTTGATGATGCTCTCCGCGGCTACACCGCATCTGGAGGCACCTTTAAGAGGCCATCTCGTAGGTACAGCAGGCACGTGTTCACCCACAATACGACGTTCCCCTGCGTCAAGCAGCCGCCTGGCGGTCAGAAGGATGCCTACTACGCCCTCCATCACATGCGGGCGATCGTACGGGACCATAATCACCTTCTGCTACCAAATAATCTCAAAGATTAGGCCGCAAGCTTGGCGGCAATCCAGGACGCGGACATCCGACAAGAATTCTTTCGCATCCAGTCGGAGTTTGCAGAAATCATCCATCAAGATGTCCTTCGTACCTCGGGGCAGTTCTACCTCAAATTTCAACCATCCAACAGCGAGATAGACACAACGCTACAAATGCAGGCTAACAACGCCCGCGACTTCATGACCATCACGACAGACGGCGGCTTCATCCATGCTCCGGTCCCATGAGTCGAGTCGAAAGTAGTGATGCTATGTGTAGTTCTGAAACATTGATTAGCTCTTGTTGTAATTAAACTTTAATGAACTTGTATGTCTCTTCGGTTTGGACAGTCGTTCAACTTAGATGTAATCGATGCTATTTATTAGTAGGACCATGAATCGTGCTATTAATGTCTTGCTTTTCTCTTCCGATCCTTTTGTTGCATATTTATATATTGCTTATGTATTATCTGTTGTTTGGCTAGTGCATAGAGATGCCGTCGTATGTCGTGTACAAGGGTAAGGTTCCCGGAGTCTACGACGACTGGGAGGAGTGTCGGAGACAGGTTCACCGTTTCAGCGGTAACAGTTACAAAGGGTACACCACTAGGGCGGAGGCGGAATCTAGATACACGCGCTATCTAGCGGGAGAGAGGAGGGAGCGTTGGAGGAACCGGATGAAGACCAGTTTTGTTGAGGATATAAACCTTAGAGTCACCCGCCAGAAGAGGCCGGGTTACTCGTAAGGGTCATCACTTGAAGCCCGGTGCCAAGCTTGAAGACGGTGGGCCAAAGATGGGCTTAAGACCCGGAGATGGCTTAAAGCCCGTAGTGATAAACCGCCGTATGGCGAGACTTGTAGTATAAGGCAAGAATAGTTGAGAGTCCAAGCCAGACACTTTTATGAGCCGGCCGGGACTCTGAGAGCCGCTGGGCGTCAACCTCTCTATATAAAGGGACGACCCGGCAGCGGCTTAGGGACAAGAAAGATCTCATCGAGAGCCAGGCATAGCAGTTAGCTCCCTGGTCATCGAAACCCTAATCAATACCACCTCAACTGGACGCAGGCTTTTACCTTCACCGTAAGGGGCCGAACCAGTATAAACCCTCGTGTTCCTTGTCCCGTTAACCCCTTCAAGCTTCCTAGCGGCGATGGGTCCACGACTAAGTCCTAGCTTGAGGACATCTGCCGTGACAATTCCATGACAGTTGGCGCCCACCGTGGGGCCAGCGCACGGTGGATTTGAGTTCTTGAAGGGCAGCTTCGAAGGGCTCAAGGGATACGCTGTGGGCCGGATGACCAAGAGTCGTCGCGGCAAGCTCTACATCGACGATGCAAGCTGGGGCCCCGACGCCGACTCAATCGAGTACGGATACCGGGTCCCCTTCGGCGGAATTCATGTTTTCATTGGCAAGATTGGTGAGCCGGGCCCTGAGCCGGATCTCTGCGCCGATCTCGTCGAGACAGCTCAGCGCGCACGACCCGCCCGGGCCCTGCCTGCCTTGAGGCATGCTTTTGTGGGATGTGTCCATGGAGGGCACTCTGACAGATCTGCATCTGGTGATGAGACGGCCGCCGGCTCTGACGGTTAGTCGTCCACAGATGAGTCAAACTCGTTGTATCAACTTCAAGATGGTAGGCTCATGGGTTGTTCCGATGGTGACAGTATTCCGGACCCGTTTGAGCCGCCGAGCCGGGTCGGAATCTTCATGGCCGGTGCGCAGCCTGTTCAGAACCCCGCTGCTGGGGCAGGAAACCCGGTGCCCTCACCGGCTCAGGTGCTGATGGATCTCACGGACAAGATGACGGCCCTGTTGACCGCCGCGGTTGACCCGGCGGATCAAGCTCAGCATGACGCGGAGGTGGCACAGTTAAAGTTAGATCTAGTGAAAGCCAAAGAGGATCTGGCAGCAGAAGGGATCAGGATGGCTGCGGATAGGGCGGCTCTCAACGCCCAAACCCAGTTGATTCAGGCGCAGTCCTTCCGGCTCATGATGGATCAAAACGCGTCCAATGAGGTCATGAGAAGGAGGCATCAAAAAGCCCAATCTCGACTCCCTCTGGTTTACGATCCTCGAAACCTCTTCAACACGCCAGGTGCAGGGTGTAGAAACCCGCCAGGGATCATAGTGCCCGGGTCTGGGACCCCTGTTCAGCCACAAGTGATGGGGCCTCCCCGGGTGAACCCTGCCCCGCCTCAGTACGTGCCAATACCACCGGGTCATTATGCTAACCCGCTGGAGAACATGGTTGCCGCAGCGGCACGGCTGGCGGCCCTCCCAATTGACGGCGACTCTCCGACGGCTATTGAAACCCGCCGGGTCAGGGAACTCCTTCAGACAGCACTGGCGCAGCAAGAGGCGTACTCTTACAGCCGGGACAGGATCCACTCGACCCCTCGTCCAGGCCGGAGCCCGAGTTATAGCAGACACATGGTCTCAGCGACCGGCTCAAGTAATGTCCAACGCCATGACCCGCCCCCTGGCCATGGCCCGGTTCATAACGGAGCCTTTCACGCAGCAGACCAAGACAGAGCGCGGCAAGAGGCAGAGCAGGTGCCTCAGTTGGCGGCTTACCAGACTCCCCCGGCTTATCCGACGACTTCCGTCGACGTGGGTATCCCTACCAGGACTGGAGGTGTCCCTTGTTTAGTGCCAGCTCTCCGCAATGAGCGTCTACCCAAGGATTTCAAAGGCCCTAGGAAGGTGCCTAATTACACGGCTGACTTACAACCCACAGCCTGGATTGAGAGTTACGAGATGGCCATGGAACTGCTGGAAGTCAATGAAGCGGCAATGGCCAAGTACTTCACCATGATGTTAGATGGGACTGCCCGCACTTGGTTGAAAGGGCTACCACCGAATTCCATCGGGTCTTGGGCTGAGCTAAAAGCCCGGTTCATCCAAAATTTCAAGGATACCTGTAGGCAGTCTATGTCAATTGTGGATTTGACTAACTGTAAGCAGCAGGAGGGTGAGTCTACGACACATTGGGTTCGCCGGGTTAAGGAGATAATACATTCATCTGGTAAGATGGATGCCGGCTCTGCAGTCTTAATGTTGGAACAGAATTGTCGCTTCGTGCCCCTGAAGATGAAGCTCGGGCGGCTTAAGCGCGACTGCAATGATATGGGTACACTGATGGCGGCTCTCGTCAAGTACGCCGATTCTGATAGTACCAAGGACCCCGCTTCAGATGATGAAAGGACAGGGAAGGGAAAGAAGAACGGGAATGGCAAGGGTCCTCAGCATAACCCGGGGAACCAAGGAGGTGGCAAGCACAAGGCCGACGGCAGCCTAGAGTTCGTAGCCAACGCCAGCTCACAGGGCACTAACCAGCGACGCAAGGGGAGGCCCCCTCCCCGAGCCGGCGGGTCAGGCCCGACGCTGGAGCAGCTGTTGAATGAGCCTTGTCCAAGGCATGGCTCTAGAGAGAAGCCAGCTACTCATCTATGGAAGGATTGTGCAATCATGAAGGCCTTTAAGAATTCCAACGCCTTTAACGGCAACAATGGCCCGGGCGGTGGCTCAGGCGCCGGCGGCTTTCATGGCCCGGGCGGCGGCTCAAATTCTAATCCTCAGAACGGTCAAGGGGGCTTTAATCAGCAGTCTGGCCAGGGTCATCAACAGCAGCAGGGGGGTTATCAGACCAATCCAAAGCAGCTTAGCGGTGAACAGTATCATGTGTTTACCACCAGTCTGTGTAAGCGAGATCAGAAGCTTCATAAGAGGGCTGTGAATGCTGTTGAGCCGGCGGTTCCACGCTACTTGCGGTGGTCTGAGCAGCCTATAGTGTGGAGTAGGGAGGATCACCCTCCCCGGGTGGATAATCCGGGTCACTTGGCCTTGGTGGTGGCTCCTCAGGTGGGAGGATATAAGTTCACTAAGGTGCTCATGGATGGAGGCAGCAGCATCAACATCCTCTATTATGAGACGTTCCGTCGTATGGGGTTGATTGATAAGAACCTTAGCCAGTCAAGCACTATTTTCCATGGTGTGGTACCTGGTAAGTCGGCTTATCCAGTCGGCAAGATCGAGTTGGAAGTGGCCTTTGGAGATGAGCACAACTACAGGGTGGAAAAATTGACCTTTGAGGTGGTCAAGATAAGAAGTCCGTACTATGCCATATTTGGGCGGCCGGCTTACGCCAAGTTCATGGCACGGCCATGTTACGTGTATTTACAGCTCAAGATGCCGGGTCATAATGGGACCATTACGGTTCACGGCAGCTGGAAGGTGGCCCTGGAGTGTGAGGAAGGCGATGCAGCTTATGCAGAATCTGTTTGCGCAACAGAGGAGTTGAAGTTTTACAAAGACAACGTTGACCCAACAGGTATGACCTCTCTGAAAAAGCCGACTACGGAGCATGAGCCGGCAATGAAATTTAAGTCGGCTGATGAGACTAAACTTGTTGATTTCGTTCCAGGAGATTGATCTCAGCAGTTTAGCATCAGTGCCAATCTGGATCCAAAATAGGAAAGCGCGCTCATCGAGTTCATCCGTGAGAATAGGGACATTTTTGCATGGAAGCCGTCTGACATGCCAGGTGTACCTAGAGAACTCGCTGAGCACACTCTCAATGTTGATCCGAAATTTAAGCCCGTCAGGCAATTCCTTCGGCGGTTTAATGAAGAGAGGCGGAAAGCTATTGGTGAAAAGGTGGCCCGGCTCTTGGCGGCCGGGTTTATTGTTGAAGTCTTTCACCCAGAATGGTTAGCTAACCTGGTGCTCGTACTCAAGAAGAACGGCACCTGGCGGATGTGTGTGGACTACACGGACTTGAACAAGGCGTGTCCGGCTGATTCTTTCGCCCTTCCCCGTATTGATCAAATCATTGATGCTACGGCGGGTTGTGAGCGCCTAAGTTTCTTGGATGCTTATTCTGGATATCATCAGATTAAAATGGCAGTTAAGGACTAGGAGAAGACGGCGTTCATCACTCCCTTTGGAGCCTTCTGCTATGTGTCTATGCCCTTTGGACTCAACATTGCGTAGGCGACTTATCAGCGCTGCGTGCAGAACTGTCTTCATAACCAGATTGGGTGCAATGTTCATGCTTATGTGGATGATATTGTGGTTAAATCCAGGAAGGTGATCTGGTGCTCCGGCTCATCCAAGACCAAACGGATGCGCACAAGCTATCCCCGCCTTGGGAAGGGCCCTTTGTGGTCAGCAAGAATTTGCACAACGGGTCATATTACCTCATTGACATTCGGGAGCACAAAGATTCACGTAAGTCAGAGGAAGAGCCCCGTCGGCCGTGGAACATAGCTCAGCTTCGGCCTTATTACACTTGAGCCACCGGCTCTCATAATGTACATATTTCTCTAAGCCATGTATATATTATGATAAGCCATAAAGCAGGACCTCTGTCCTTTTTTCTCCTCCAAAGATGAATATGTTGTTTTCCTTATAAGATCATGTGATAATTTGAAGGAGGATCCGGCTTATGATCGTATTCGAATCTAGCCATACACAATATAGTCACTTGGGGGCTTCCTGTTCAAACATAGGTCGTATTCGAACCAAAGAGAACATAGCTGTCGATACCCATTTGATTGGCAAAGTGTCGAGCTCATTGGGGAGTTTTCTTTGATCATATTTGAACCATAGTTTAACCTCTTTGGGAACCGACGTGGATCGTATTCGAATCAGCATCGTTAAACAATTCTTAAGGTCATTTGGGGGCTTCCTGTTCAAACATGGGTCGTATTCGAATCAAAGAGAACATAGCTGTCGGTACCCTCTTGATTGGCATCGCCACACCCACTGGGGGCTATATGATCGCATTCGAATCCTAGCATAACCCCTTTGGGACGGGTCTCTGGTTGTATTCGAACCGGAAGCCCCTAAGTTTTTCTGATTTATAGCAAGTTCTTCTGATTATTTCAAGTGTGCACAGCGGGTCTCACTTTGCCGGCTTAACTTTGATATATAGTACTAGTCGAATACAATCGGCGTTATTAAGACTGGTAAACCGGAATTGAGGTACCAACCTTATTACCCGGGTTATATAAGCCGGAAGTGTGCTTGAAGGCTGGTAAGTGTGTTATTACGGGTATATCAAGGACATAATTGAGGACCAGTCTTTTTTGATTCATATTCCGGGTTATATGTCTAAAACTATGATTCTCAGTGCGTTAAGCCGCCTAGAGACTTGTGATTTGTCTTTCTATGCAGAATAGTTCAAGGCAACTAATTGAGCTTAAGGAAAATGAAATGATCAATTATAACCCGGAGAAGTATAAAGGAGACAACTTCAATGGAATTCAGCATTCAACGCGTGCACGATGGCACGGCAAAGTTAAAGTGTTGGTCCTACTCTATTACAAGACTCATCGAGTCCAAAAGGGTGAAGCATTGTTTAATAAGCAGCCTGCAGAGTTACGATGCTTGCTGGGTTGAAGTTTCCGGCTCATCCCTCTCCGCTCCTCCGGCTGTTCCCAAGACCTGGAAAGTTGACGACTTCCAGTCAATGCCGCTCAGAGCTTCAAATTGAGCTTCCTCGTCAATTAACCCGGCCAGGTCAATCTCCGGGGCGAAGGTGTGCTTACGAGCTGGCGGGACTAAGCTGATAGCTTCATAACGCGGAGTGGGGATCCTCTGATTTTTTGCATTGTAACCCGGCTGGTACTTGGTCAGATCTGTGTCGTTTCCAATGAGGGTGGCCACCGGGCGCACGATCTTCACGCAGGCTGCAAAGTAACTTTGGTCGAAGGGTGTGCTGTCTTCCTTCAAACTGGGATAGCCGAGGGCAATGTCCGCCGGGTCTAATTCTGCAAGGAACGCCTTGGCCCGGCTCAGAGCGGCAATAGCTCCGGCTCTTGCAGAGGCCCGCCGCAGCTCTTGGACACGTTGGGGAAGAACGGAAAGCCGGCGAAGAACTTCCGCCAGATGAGTCGGCACCTCATTGGATACGGCCACCATGGCCAAGGCGCGCTGTGACCCGGTGTAGAGTTGCTCCACCAGGGTGTACACGGCCTTCAACTTGGTCACCACACTTTGGTTGAGGTTGGCGCTTCTGGGACCTGTGTAACAGAGTAAGATAAGCCACTGGCAATGATGGGTTATGAGACATAAAAATTATAAATTGGACGAAAACCGGTGGAATGACTTACCGAAGATTGCGGCAACCATCTGGGACACTTGGCGCTTTAAGCCGGAGAGTTCGGCGGTCTTCTCTGTCAGAGCCTTCTCCGCCTGTTCAGCCCGGTTCACCAGAGTAGCCTTCTCTTCGGCCCAAGCTTTCCGTTCAGCATCAAAGTCCATCTTCAGCTTTTCTTGCGCAGCAATACTGGACACAAATTTGGCATTGGCCTTCCGGGTCTCAGTTTCTTGCGTCCTCAAGCGAGTCTTCAGATCGGAGATGTCAGCTTCAAACTTCTTGCAAGCCGCCTGCATAATTTCCGGGTTATAGGATGAACAGTTATTATGCAATTTTAAAGTCCCAAGCACTTTCCAAGCAAAGACACTTGGCACTTGGAGGCTAATGCATATCGAACATTTCTATTTACAAATTGCCGGTTCAAGCGAGTAAGCCGGAACTTAAGTCTACAACATATTCTATCATAAGTCGTAGACTTGGGGGCTAGAGTATGGTAAGAATAACAAGATAACTATGCAGTAAGCAAGAAGAAAGAAGAGTAGTACCTCAGACTTCTGCTGAATCTGGTTCACCATGCCGATCTCTACATCCCGGCTCTTGTGCACTTGGCTGACATAGCCGGAGACGATCTCTCCGATGTTCAGATTGGCGTAGTCGGTGAGGTCCAGATTAACCCGGCGGTGCTGTAGCAACTCCTCCTTGGCGGAGCACTTGGCCAGTGCAGTAGGTCTCCCCGGCTCAACAAACTCCGTCCGGGTGATTACCACGTCCGGGTCATTGACCGGCTGAGCTGAGCTGGAGGTCTCCGGGTTAGCAGAAGCTTCTGCAGTTGCCTTGTCGGTTGGAGCGGTGGCTTCGGGAGCGGAGGCAGCTGGCGGTTCTTGAGCTGCTACCTCCGGTTCATGCAAGTCCGGCTCTTCCATCGGCTTGTTCTTCTTCGCCTTCTTGGTGAGCTTTGCCTGGGCACTGAAAGGACAAAAAGGTTAGTACAAAGGTATGAGCAAAGATAAGCACAACAAGAGATAATAATCATTACCCGGGTACGGTCTTGAAGGCCGGCAGGCTTGATTGCATCGAGTCACCAGAGGAGGGTGAGGTTTCCTGATAGTTTGAATCAGAAGAATTGAGCGGTTGACGTATAACACCCGCCAAAGGATGAAAAGGGTACAAGTTGGAGATAACCTCGGTTCGGCGTTTCCTCGATGTGTCGGGTAAGCCGGAGGAGAGGTCAGCGTCCTTGTTGGTCTGGGTGTGCCGTCGGCTCTCATGAGTCTGTTGCTTCAAACGAAATTGAGGATCTTGATAAGCTAAAGGATGAGAAAATCTTACTTTCCGGGTTACCCTTCGGACTTTCGGCCTTGGCAAGGGCTCCGAGTCGGAGGAAAGTGTCATTACCTCTTCAACCACCGGGTTATTTGCTCCGGTGTCATCCTGTTGATGAACAGTATTGATAAGGCGGACAGAAATAAACAATAAATACAACAAGAGATTACAGGTTCAGGGGTTACCTCTGACTCGAAGCTGTCGCTTAGTTGCAGCAGCTCTGAAGCAGTAGGCCTACTTCCCTTCTCGCGGGGAGCGGCTCTCTTGGCGGCTTTCTTAGCCTTCCTGGCCTTCTTGGCCGCCTCATGGTCATATTTGACCTTCCAGAATTTTTCATCAGCCTGAAAAATACAATGATGATTTCTTAAAGATTCAGATGAAGGTTATCTACAGAAGAAGATAAGATGTTCAGATCAGCGGCTTACCACTGGGGCTGGGTTGGTCTTGCAGAAGGGGGCTAACCCGGTTCTCCCGCAGTCTGCCAAGCTCTCGTTCAAGAGAGCCTTGGTCATGTCCTCGGCAACGTCTTCAGGAAGATCGTTGCGGCTGTGTCGCAGGGGGTCATCTTTCCGGCCTGTGTACTCACACATTAAGCGGGGCGGCGGCTCAAGGGGATCACCCGCCACGAGATCCAGACCCGGACCAGATCAATTCCATTGAGACCATTGCCCAGGAGAGCTTTGATCTTGTTAATGGTGGGGAGCAGAGGTTGGCGCTCCGCTTGAGTCAGCTTGTTTGACAGAGGGTGTGTTGGTTCCAGACGCGAGGGGCGAAAGCCGGGCAGTGGACTCTCGTCAGCCGGCGACGTGTCTTGGCAATAGAACCACGTCTGGTTCCAGTCCTTTGGGTGGCTTGGCGGCTCGGCGTAAGGGAAAAGGCAGTCTCTCCGTCGCTGAATGGAGATGCCACCAAGTTCCAAGCGTGGCCCGTTGGCGCACTCGTTCTGACGGTTCAGGTAGAAAAGCTCTCTGAAGAGCAGCAAGCTGGGCTCCTCTCCAAGGTAGACTTCGCAGAACACTTGGAAGTTGCATATATTGGACACAGAATTGGGTCCTATGTCTTGTGGCCGCAGGTCAAAGAAATTCAGCACGTCTCTAAAGAACTTTGAGCCGGGCGGTGCGAAGCCCTGGCTCATGTGATCCGCAAAAATGACCACCTCCCCGTCCCTTGGCTGTGGTCTCTCCTCTGATGGGTCGGAGGCACAGTAGGACATGATGTCCTTCTTGGGCAGGTAACCCGACTTCACAAAGTCCGCTAAGGTCTCATCGGTGACGTTGGACCTCATCCAATTGCAAGTGATGGGAGCTTTGGGAGCTTTGGGAGGCATGGTGAAAGTCGGAAGCCTATGATAAAAGGAAACATGCCCGGTTTAATTATAAGCCAGAGGAAATTTACAGTTCAATGTTAAAGTGGCGGCTTATGGAGGGGCCTAATGACATATATCCAAGTGCATCGGGTTATCTAAGCCGCTGGAGGTATTGAGATTAATTTGATTGTCTACGACCTTGTCATAGTTGATCCGGAAAATTTTATGGCACATGGCCTCCTTTGAGCCGGAAGGTTCTATGGTGCGTGGTTTCTTTAAACCGGAAATGTAAACCGCCATGACTTAACGGGTGCAGTTTTTTACTAAGTGTGGTGAAAACAGGTTTCACACATTGCAGTAAATAATTTGGATCAAAACGGTCGGCTAAAAGGAAGGTTTCTAGACCTAAAAACAGATGCAAAGGAAGTTCTTGGGCTCGAACGGAGCCTTTATGCAGTGAAAAGAGATCTATTCGCATTTGAAATGGGTGCTAAACAGTCGCCGCGTTGGTTCTATACTATCTTAAGATCAAGGAGAGGCAGTAAAAATGAAAACTACCAAGAACTCCCGAACGACGGCGAAGAACACGGGAAGAACAGCATGAGCTTAATGTAGATTTATCCTACGAGGAGGAAGGAACTTACGGATGCAGGGGTTCGCCGCGGTTCTCTGGACAGTTCAGGGTGATGCAGCGGCCAAGGACGACGAGGACGCGGAGCTCTGTTGCGGCGGCGGCGGCGGCGGAGCTTGAGCAGCACAGGAGCAGCGAGAGGAAGAGGACGATAGAAGGGGGAGAATGGAAAGACCCGAGGGTCGGGCTATTTATAAGGCCAGTCTCATAAGTGGGCGCGAGAAACGAGGAGGCCACGGCGCGGTTATCTCGCCCGAGAGGCGCCTCGATTTTCGGGATGGCAGTAAAGATAAGATCCGTTGCGGATCTGGTGGAATAAAAAATGGACTTAATGGAAGATGACGTCACGGCGGATTACCCGGAGTCCAGAGGATGACGTCACGCGGGGTTATGGCCTTCACACAATTGTAAGCCGGAGATTTTCTGTCGAAAGAATTGAAGATTGACATGAGCCGGCTCAAATCAATCTGGGGCCTAATGTTGAGGATATAAACCTTAGAGTCACCCGCCAGAAGAGGCCGGGTTACTCGTAAGGGTCATCACTTGAAGCCCGGTGCCAAGCTTGAAGACGGTGGGCCAAAGATGGGCTTAAGACCCGGAGATGGCTTAAAGCCCGTAGTGATAAACAGCCGTATGGCGAGACTTGTAGTATAAGGCAAGAATAGTTGAGAGTCCGAGCCGGACACTTTTATGAGCCGGCCGGGACTCTGAGAGCCGCTGGGCGTCAACCTCTCTATATAAAGGGACGACCCGGTAGCGGCTTAGGGACAAGAAAGATCTCATCGAGAGCCAGGCATAGCAGTTAGGTCCCTGGTCATCGAAACCCTAATCAATACCACCTCAACTGGACGTAGGCTTTTACCTTCACCGTAAGGGGCCGAACCAGTATAAACCCTCGTTTTCCTTGTCCCATTAACCCCTTCAAGCTTCCTAGCGGCGATGGCTCCACGACTAAGTCCTAGCTTGAGGACATCTGCCGTGACAATTCCACGACAAGTTTCATCGCAATGATGCCCATCGTGATGACCGCAGCTCTCTTCTATGTGATGGTAGTTTAGATGATCGATATCGACTTGTAATGTGAAGACAAGCTCGCTACTCGCGGTCTCGAGACTTTTAATGTTCTATCTTTGTTCGGTCTTTTGAATTCGGAGACTAATATGATGAATTGTATTCGGAGACTAATCTTCTATTGTATTCGATGAATCTGCTGTTGCTGTGTGGTGCTGCTTATATTCTGTCCAATAATATATTTTGTAATCTGTGCAAAAAATAGAAAAGAAAAAAAAATCCCTAATATACATACTAATGGCGCATCACACCGCAGTGCGCCATTAGTATGCCAAAGGATACTAATGGCGCATCACCATGCAGTGCGCCATTAGTATGCCAAAGGATACTAATGGCGCATCACCACACGGTGCGCCATTAGTATGGCTAGGCACATGGGTAAATATGGCCCCCTGTGAGGCTTATTAATGGCGCACCGTGGCCTATACTAATGGCGCACTGCCTGGTGCGCCATTAGTATACCAGATACTAATGGCGCACTAGTGGTGCGCCATTAGTAAAAAATACTAGTGGCGTGGTGCTAGTGGCGCACCAGTAGTGCACCATTAGTAAGCAAAACTGGTGCGCCACTAGTAAGCCTTTTTCTAGTAGTGAAGTATATAGATGCATTAATAATATAAGAGATATTGTGATATCCCAACATAAACATAATCCAACATGGAGTAAACTTCATCTTCACCTGCAACTAGCAACGCTATAAGAGGGGCTGAGCAAAGCGGTAACATAGCCAAACAAAAGTTTGCTAGGAAGGGTGACAAAGGTTAGAGGTGGTTTCATGGCAATTTGGGAGGCTTGAAGAGCAAGTGAATAGGTAGCGCAGCAAAGCGATAGAACGAAGCAACTAGCATAGCAATGATAGTAATGAGATCTAAGGTGACGGTCATCTTACCTGAAATCTCGCTAGGAAGAAGAACGAGTCCATGAAAAATATGAAGCCACGAAGACGAATGAATACTCACGATCGCAACGACATGGGAACTATCGAGAAGAAGCACACAACATGGTAAACACACCACACATAAACAAGACATGAAGCTCAACCAAGTATGATGCATGACAAGGCTACATGAAGCTACTCATGACAAGAGATGATGCATACAAGAACAACACATCAAAGCAAGTTTAAATGAGGCCGGAAACAACATATAACAAATCCGGTAAGTCCTCATATGCAAATTTCGAAATTGTTCCAGATCTGAATAAACCTTATGTTCAAGTTGTTAAACAGCAAGTTAAGATGCACCAAGATGATCTACACGAAATTCTAGTCAAGTTACATATAAAGTTCATTAGATTCGGAGCTACGGCCTAGAAGATATGAGCAAAACAAGTTAGACATGGCATTGATGCAAAATGCATGCAAACATCAAGCAAACACCTCAAAACAAGGATGCAACAAGATAATATAAAACTACATGCAATTCTAAGCAAGTTTCATATAGAGTATGCTCAAAACGGAGCAACGGTGCAACACATACACTCCAAACAAGATATAGCAACAATTTGTCCAAAACAGCAACTAGGCATCTAGAAAGCATCAAAACAATATGCTACGGTAACTCAAAATGAAAACAAAAGGCATGGACATGATTTGCAGGTAAAGCATTACCAAACATGAACACTGAGCTATCTCCAGAAATCACTAGAACATGCCCAAAAAGACATGGCAAGATTGCAAATAATAACAGGTTCACAGACTTGGCAGAATTCACTGAACATGTCAGAAATAACATCAGGTTGCTAAGTTTAGAGCTATCAAACAACATGCTACAGGAACATATCATAGCAAACAAAGGCATGAAATGAATCTACTAATTGCATAGAACAAAAGTTCCTTACTGATCATGAGCCAAAGAGGCACATAAGATATGATGTCACCCATGTAAACATAGCAAGTAATATGACAGATTCAGACTTAGAAGAAAAACAGAGCATGGCAGAAATAACGATAAGTAGGCATGTTGGTGAGCTTCAACCACTCACCGCAGAGCATTACATGGCATGGCAAGGTAACCAACAGTAAGAAGGCATTATTATGAAGCTAAGAATGGCAAGAGCAAGTTCATAGGGTACCTGGATCACTAGAAAAACACATGGCAATAACGAACTTCATGTTAACAGGCTGACAACAACATTATTTAGCGAGTTTGGAGCAAGATTACAACAAGCTACAGCAGGCTATAAATACAACCAAGGGCATGGATGGATAGAGCATAACATGTATAACAAAACGTCCTTAGTGAACATCTTCAGATTATGCACAGAACTCATGGTGACAGTAGATTTACATGGCAACAAAATATAACAGACTCAGACTTGGCAGAAATCACTAAGTCACAGAAATTAGCAACATTACGGAGGCTACTTTGCATGCTTGTGCTAGTCACCACATAGATCACAAAAATACAAGGCAAGAACCCCTGTAAATATGGCATGATGTAGTCAAAACACATGTAGACACCAAGCTCATAGGATGCACACACAAAATGCAATGAAAAAGACAAATCACCAAGTTCTGATAACAGACATATAGAACTCTTGCAACGATGATTTAGGCATCAATATGAACTCAAACAGACATGGCATAATGGAACAAAATGTAGAGCATCTCATGGCGAACATTTCGATATATTATATGCATGAATCGGAGCACCGAGCACGAAGTTATGGCATGATGAACAGAGCAACATAATGCAACAATTTCGGGACTTAGCAGAAATTTACCCTCGCGAAAAGTCAACGCGGGACGAGACGGAGCGGGACGGAGGGATCCGGGTCGCGGGACGGCGTTTGGATGGCCGGGCGGGTGGATCTCGTCCCACCAGCCGGATCCGGCGATCAGGCGGCGGCCGGCGACGAAGACGACCTCCGGCGAGGCGCGCGACGCCGGGGGAGGCGCGGGGAGCGGCGGCGGGTTGCTGACGGTCGGCGGTGGCGCTCGGAGTCGGTGAGGCGACGAGGCGAGGTCACCAGCCGGGCGGACGGCGGCGA
>NC_057811.1:24836959-24846156 GCF_018294505.1 Triticum aestivum | reverse complement strand
GGGCTCGCGCGGGCCGGATCTGGGCCCCGCAGGCATGGCGCGGTGGGAGGAGAGAGGAGGCGAGGTGGCGGCTCGGGAATGGGCGCGGGGGCGGCGGCGCTGAGGTGGCGGCGCGGGATTGGTCGAGGCGATGTGTCCGGCGGACACGTCCGGCGATGGCGATTTCGTCCGGCGGCGCGGGAGGAGCAGGGCTAGGGTTCATCCGCACGAAATTTCGGGGAGGGGCACATATATGTAGGTAGAGGGAGCTAGGAGAGTCCAAACGGGGTGCGGTTTTCGCCCACACGATCGTGATCGAACGATCGAGAGCATGGAGGGTGTCGGGGATATACCCCGCGGTATGACCCGGCCGGACTTGGCGCTTCACCGTGACCCGCCGGAGGACTGGCGACTCACGGGTCTGGCGGCTCACTGTCAGACGACTCACGAGCCTGACGACTCACGGATGACCCCGACGGCAGGTCAGATAGAAGACTAGGCCCAAGGCCCAGAAGGCCGGCTCATGTTATGGTGGGCCGGCTTAAAAAGAAAGGGATGACGAATATTTCCTTTACGCGGAAGCAAGACCCGGACTTGTAATCAACTTGTAAGAAAAGATAGATTAGCCTTAGTCCTACTAGGACTCCTTATGTAACCCGCCCCTCCGACTTATATAAGGAGGGGGCAGGGCTCCCCAAAGAGGGACGAGCAACAAGAAACAATCTCTAGGGCTAGACACCGAGAGCCGGTTCCCGGCGACTCTCCCGTGATCATAGTGAGACCTAGCCTCAAACAGCATGTCGGGTTGTTACCGGATGATGTTTCCCGGGGCCCGAAGCTGTCTAAACCCTTGTCTTGTGTTGCGTCTCTCGATTCCGCCCAACCCCTCTCAAGCTACTACATAGATGCGTTGGCCTCACGACCAAGTCCTGACACTAAGGACATCTGCCGTGACAATTCCACAACAGTTGGCGCCCACCGTGGGGCAGGCGCATGGTGGTGTTGAGTTCTTGGAGGGATCTTCCCAGGGATCGAGAAACTCGCGATTGATCGGATGAAGAAGAGCCAGCGTGGAAGAGTTTACATCAACCATGAAGCTCATCAGTCAAAGATTGAAGAAGTTTTCAGCAGCAGCGTATACAAGATTGAGTATGAAGGTTCAGGGTTCCGTCTGTGCAGCGCCACGTCCCAAGTCGCCGAATCAGGCAAGAAGTCGGTCTCGCCGAAGATAAACTGCCGCCTCACGTGGTCTATTAAAACTGGCAGGTTTGGTCAACGAAAGGAGATACGTCAAATCAATCCTCGTCCAGTACAATTTAAACCAGTGCAATTTTAGAAAACGATGAGCCGGACAGCTGCTTGAGGTCACGTGAGAGATCCAGATCGATTGAACGTACGCACATAAATCAAGTCTTCATTGATTGACTTGAAAAGTAAAGCGTTATGGATTTTCAAGGTTTTCCATGTGAAAGAGCCATCAACTAGTACTACCGATTCCAAATGTGAAGGCAAAAAGTGATCTATCCAATGATCCATAAGCACGAGAAGAAAAGTCAAACCAATCACAAATCGGAGGAGGATTTGGTCATGGGCGCATGTCGACTCCGAGTCGTTTCCAACCTCGCGCTGGCCGTACCGGTTCTGCCTCCGCCTCGCTCCAACAGCCGCCGCTGGTACGTACATAGCAAAGGAAAAGAAGACCACAATTTGGAGAAGGACACGGACGAAAACCAATTGATCCAGCCACGACCCGGAAGCGGACGTCTCCGTAGACCCGGGCTCGACCATTTGACTCGCCTCCGCCTCTGCCGCGAGCCGCTCGCCACAACAGTCGTGCCAAGCTGGCCTCGGCCTGCGCCTCGACCGCAAGTCTGCACACGAGCCACCACCACTGGCGTGTCACCTCACCCGCGTCTGCGCCACACTTGCTGAAGAGCCGCTTCGGCCCTGAGTCGCCTCTGGCACATGCGCCGGCCGGCTCTCCGCCTTTGCCGCTTCTACTGCATGACCACAAGTCACTTCCTCCGCTCGCCCTCGCCACGGCCGCGGCTGAAGCCTCGCCTCCGGTTTATATGCCTCCTGCGTGCGTCATCGGCATCTGCAGTCCAACATACGTTGACACTGGAGGCCGTGCAAGCATCTGTACCATGTCAGGCTACCGGAAAATCCATCCAACACCAGCATCCTTGTTTATTTGACAAGAATATCAGGTGCTATTTGTCTAAACTTTTACTGGTATAATCAGGTATCATCCAAAGCTTTTTTCGCGGTATGTTATTGTATACACAGGTCAATTACCTCGTGATTAAAGTATGATCCGATCCTGGCGCGCTATCAATGGAGGTCGCGTTTATATCCGCACTATATCAAAAGGCTTAACAGATGTGCGCAAATCGCCGCCTCAGCAGTCCGTTCTACATCAACTCACCGGGACCACGCGTGTAACTGGTTCATTCGACCATACCCGCGCCGGCTCAACCGTCCGCGCCCACGGCCGACTCGTCTGTCCGCGCGGCTTACAATGCCGCGGCCGACTCACGCGTCCGCCCTGTCCTTTAAATATCGCGGTTGACTCCGATATGTCTATCAACAAATCAGAGCCGCTCCTACGGTCCTGAGCCGCCAGGGGCGTGTTCAGCCGTCTCTGTTGCGATAAACGGATCATCTGTCGTCCAAACAAATCAGGTGATATCCATCCAAGTTTGTTTATTAGAACATGTTGGTTTTTGTCAAAAACAAGTTTATCTTTGCCTTGGTCTGCAATATTGTTGATGCAGGGCAATTATTTATGACAAAAAGTGATATTATACTGCGGTGACTGAGGCACGCCAACATCTTTTGGCACGGGTGGCCGTCGTTACTCAACGGGCTCCCGCACCGGCTTCAAGCGCCGTGGCCGTCTCTCGCGACCGCGCCGGCTTACAACGCCGTGGCCGTCTCTCGCGACCCCGCCGGCTTACAACAAGGAGGACAACTTGTCCGTCCACACCGGCTTACAACGCCGCGGCCGGTTCATCTGTCTGTGCCGCCTCAGATGTTGCGGTCATCTTTACCACCCGACTCTTGCGGCCTGGTCTAAATCAACACATCGGGCCGCACCTATCTGCATAAGATGTTTAATTGAGTATGAGCAGGTCACTACTTGGGAAGCCCGGTTTTTCTTCCAACAAATTGGAGGCAAATTATCATATACTATCAACCGCCGTCTGCACCGGATGGCTCAATGGACATGCGCACAAGTCGCCGTCACTACAGTTTGGTTGAACTTCAAACAGCCAGTCGGAAGGAACCATTGGCCAAGTTGCTGACACGGCTCATACGGGATCATTAATAACCCGCCGAAGTCACCTCAACCTTCTGTGGATACACATCGTGCTATCAACACCAATGATATACAAGTTATGCCGGTTTATATCACGGTTAAATATGGAGAATCTCAAGCTAACTCCTCGAGTCATCTTGAGACTCGGGGGCTACAGTGACATGACTCGGGAACCCCGAGTCGTTGGAGGGAATGATAACCCGGTTCCGGAGGCTGCTACCATATTGACAAAAATTTAAAGGCCGTCAGAAAATTGCCAGTTCAAAATAAAGATTCTGGTTTAAAATTCGGTTCAAGAGATATCTCTCTCCCGCAAAGTTTTGAAGCTTTCAAATCCGGTTCAAACATCCGGCTCAAGGTAAATTTATATCTTATAAAGCTTTGAAGCTCTCAATATCCGTTTTACAAATTTCCGGTTCAAAAAGAGGTTGTCTCTCGCAAAGTTCGAGCTCTCAGGAAAAATTAAAGGGACCAAAGAGAGTCTGTTACAAAGCACAACTCAAATATAGGTACCCTGCTTGAATGACCATTGGGAGCTGATCGTATTCGAATTTAGCTTAACCCTTTTGGTGTGACCCTGATCGTATTCGAATCAGAGTCGTTAAATATTCTCATGATCACTAGGGGGCTTCCTGTTCAAACATAGGTCGTATTCGAACCAAAGAGAACATAGTTGTCGATACCCTTTTGATCAGCACACTGCCGAGCTCACTAGGGGGCTTCTTGATCGTATTCGAATCATAGCTCAACCCCTTTTGAGAACCGACGTGGATCGTATTCGAATCAGCGTCGTTAAACAACTCTCAAGGTCATTTGGGGGCTTCCTGTTCAAACATAGGTCGTATTCGAACCAAAGAGAACATAACTGTCGGTACCCTCTTGATCGGCAACGCCAAAGCCACTGGGGGCTATATGATCGTATTCGAATATTAGCTTAACCCCTTTGGGACGGTTTTCTGATCGTATTCGAATCAGAAGCCTCAAAAATTTTGAAGTCTCTTTTTGCAAACAATTTTTGGATTTTATTTGAAGCTCTTTTTCATATGTAAAGTGTATATGAGTGGTTGCTATTTAACCCGGCTTGATTTGTCGATGATAAATCGCCAGCTTATGAACAATCATCATCTATGTGGAAGCATTGGCTTCTAAGGATTGGATTATCACCCTTACTGCACAGGTCATGTAAACCGGCAGTACAAATTCAATATCACAGTGGTTATATGTGAGATATTATGACCCGCCCTGCGGTAAACCGCCAAGGGTTCTTGTGATCTACTTGTGTGCAGGATAAGACTACATTTGGGTGGTTACCCGCCCTGGTTTTTGACGTTAAGTCGCCAGGGTATATGTTGTTTAAACTTTGCAGGACTTACAGAGCTATGACTTACATAAATGATTAAATTCAAGCCCATCATCATAGATGGAAATTGGTGTCTCAAAAGGGTTATCAATTCTTGATTTTCTCAAAGGCTATAAGCCGCCGGGTTGTACAAATTCCGGCTTACAATGGAGGCGTATTAAATCGCCATCGGCCAAGAGCCGCCGGGTATTTAAACTCCGGATTGACTTATCAACAGATGAGGTATTCAAAGTCGCTTTGGCGCACTGGCTATTATTTTATCAATGGATATGATTTATTATACAATGAAAGGAATAGTCCCGAGTCGCTGCAGGCTTACGACCCGGCACTTGGGGGCTACATTATTCAAATTGATATTATATCGAATATGCAAGTCCCATGTTACTGCCAGCATATACCATGGCACTTGGGGGCTAATGTAAAGACATTTTTTGCTCAACTTATTGAAGACCTGACTCATCACATTGTAATGAGCCGGCCCTTGGGGGCTACCAATTGCTCCTGTCGAAAATTCAAGGTACACAAGCTTTAATCCATTATATTGAAAGATCCACTGCTCAGTTGGTAGAGTACAAAGCTCTTAACGTTGTGGACGTGGGTTCAAGCCCCATGGTGGAGATTACATCATATGATGTTATTATCAATGAATCATATACAAAGTCCGAGCTCAGTAATATCTTATTAAGCCGGCCCTTGGGGGCTACACGTTGCTGCTCAAGTTTACATGGTTATATCTACAAAGTCCCTGCTCATTATTGCATAATGACCCGGCCCTTGGGGGCTACACTGGTTGAAGTTTTTATGAGCATAAGGCAATTAGAAGTCCCAGGTTGCTGCAAGCATGACAACCCGGCACTTGGGGGCTACAAGTGATACATATAAGGGGGGAAATCTTCAAAATTCTCAGTTTGGAGAAGATCAAGTTGACCCGGTGTTTGCAACAATCATGATCCGGTGTCACCAAATAATTATGACCCGGCGTCAGTAACAGTTATGACCCGGTGCTATCAATATTTACAAACCGGCAATTTTGGTTATGATAAACCGGCAAGTTTTACCTCTTCAAGCCGGCTGAAAGTCAGATGAGTATCTCAAGACCAATATCTTTTAAAGCCGGTGCTTTGGAAACCGATTCAAGTGGATTGTTTCTTACAATATTTCTCTACAAGAGACCAATGCCAGCAAATTGACTCTGAAGCTGGCCTATTGACCCGGATTTTCAAAGGAAGTATCTGGATTTTTTGCATTGGCAAAATTTGAACATATCTGCTAAAGAGATTTGCTATGAGATTATGGATACATATCAAGAAGGAAGATGACAAGGACTTAAGGATGATCAGGTGTCGGCTTACAAAGAATATTTAACCCGGAACACAACTTGTCAAATTTGTTCTTGTGTTTATATTGCAGATTAGTTTAACATGGATAAATCCAAATTAAATTGGGGGCTAATGTCGGGGATATACCCCGCGGTATGACCCAGCCGGAAGTATGACCCGGCCGGACTTGGCGCTTCACCGTGACCCGCCGGAGGACTGGCGACTCACGGGTCTGGCGGCTCACTATCAGACGACTCACGAGCCTGACGACTCACGGATGACCCCGACGGCAGGTCAGATAGAAGACTAGGCCCAAGGCCCAGAAGGCCGGCTCATGTTATGGCGGGCCGGCTTAAAAGGAAAGGGATGACGAATATTTCCTTTACGCGGAAGCAAGACCCGAACTTGTATTCAACTTGTAAGAAAAGATAGATTAGCCTTAGTCCTACTAGGACTCCTTATGTAACCCGCCCCTCCGACTTATATAAGGAGGGGGCAGGGCTCCCCAAAGAGGGACGGGCAACAAGAAACAATCTCTAGGGCTAGACACCGAGAGCCGGTTCCCGGCGACTCTCCCGTGATCATAATGAGACCTAGCCTCAAACAGCATGTAGGGTTGTTACCGGATGATGTTTCCCGGGGCCCGAAGCTGTCTAAACCCTTGTCTTGTGTTGCGTCTCTCGATTCCGCCCAACCCCTCTCAAGCTACTACATAGATGCGTTGGCCTCACGACTAAGTCCTGACACTAAGGACATCTGCCGTGACAATTCCACGACAGAGGGGGTTTGGATGGGGTAGTGGGCTGATTTGGAGGGGTGATGGGCTGCAAAGAGAAGGGGCTTCGGGCTACGCGGTTAACCGTTGGGGCATCAAACGACGTCCAAATGGAACGAAATTTGATGGGCGGTCTACCGGTACTATACCAAGGCCACTCGGCAAATCTCGGCCCATTCCGAGAATGCTTTTCTCCCACTCACGAAACAAGGTCTGAAAGGGGCGATGGGCGCGTGCGAGAGTGTCGGAACGCGAAACGGACAACAGGGAAAAGGACCGGATGCAAGTTTTGAAAAACATGCAGATGAAATGCAGATGATGACATGGCAAAATGCAACACGCAGGCACACGACATGGCAAGGACGGCGAATAACTGGCAGACACCTGGCGCATCGGATCCGGGGCGTTACAACACTCCTCCACTAACAAGAGATCTCGTCCCGAGGTCTTAGGACCGAGACGGAAGGAAAAAGGGATGAGGTGAAATAAGAACAAAACAGTGAGTATGAACAACGTCAAGAACACTCGAGAAGAAGAGAGGAACGACGAGAATGACGAGAATCAAATGCTCACGGAATCAGATAGACTCTGAAACCACTCCGGTTAGAACGAGATAAGAAACGAATAAGACTGAAAGGATTTAGGCGGCACTCCGGCTGAAACAAGGAAAGAATAGAACATGAACTTGAGAAATGGAACGATACTTGACTTGAGGAAAAACAAAAAACCTCCGGAAGACTTGAAAGAGTGGAATGAGAAGAACGATGAAGAAGATGACAACTTCTACCACGAATGAAATAGAGAGCATCCTTAGAAGGAAACATTGAACGGAGTTGTTGGAAATTCAACAATAAAAGAATAAGCTTGTTTTGGACTTATGGATAACATCTCAAAATTATGAGGTGGTAACCTACCACAAGCGGAAAAAAATTGAATAGCTGAGAGGAACGAAGAAATGCAAAGCTCCACTTCAAAAGAATACGGAGAATTAATTGCACCTCAAGACGCAAGAAGAAAAGATACTAGAAATCCTTGAACAAGAATCTTGATGAACACTTGAAGAATGAATTAAATCATGATGAGCCACCGTGATGAACTCCGGTAACAAAAGAATGACGTGATAAAAAATTGAAGGAAGAAAAGGGATAAGATTAATCCTTGCGATGATTAGGATGGAGGTTCGCGACGAAATCGGCGAGAAGCTTAGAACTCCGGAAAAGAAAAGATGAAAACACTTTGAACCGAGAATGTGATGAGATGATCAATCTCCGAAAAGAAGAGATTAATCCACATGAAGAAAGAAGAATAAGAATTACGTTATGCTTATCCTCCACCAATTAAATTGATGAGAAACAATGGATTTGCATACTACTTATTCTCGTTGGAAAGATTAAGGGGGGGGGATATAGCGCAAAAATTTGGGAAAGTCTTCATGAACCACCTGTAGGATTTGGAAAGAACGAATGAATTGATATGATAACAACAGAAAGAAACTTGAACGAGCCACCGTAGGAATTCAAAATTGAATGACGAAGGAGAATGACTCACTGGGAAAATAGGAAAAGCACGAATATACTTGAGGGAATCAAAATGCAATTGAAAGAAGAGATCGCGAGCTGATTGAAGCATACTTGAACGAAGCACCGGAAGAATATGTAAATGAACGAAGGGGCACAAATATAGAATAATCAAAGAACGGATTTGAAAACTTAGAACGAAGAAATCATCTGAATTGGAGGCCTCCGGGTAATTGAGACGGAAAACAACTCCTGAAATACTCCGGATGGGTGAAAATAATTGCACGACTTGTAACAATTTGATAGGATAACCATCGACTAGCACCTCGAATTTCCGAGAGAACGGGCAAGATTTAAAAGAAACTCTTCTTCGGTCCTCAAATGTTGAGAATGACGACGAGAAACAACACAAAAATTGATGAGATACTCCGGGAGAATGAAAGGAGGAAAAGGTTTACCCGATCATGAAAGAATTTGAAAGCGATCTTGGAGAAGCATCTGACTGATGAAATTCATACTTACGTCAAACTTCGAAAAGGATTTGAGAATAGCTCCGGGAAATTAGAAGAGTCAGGTAAGATCCTGGGAAAAGACCTGTGGGTTAGGGCCCACTAAAAGAAAACACCATTGAAAAAGGATTGTTGAACAGATAGATGATGCACCGGAACAATTGAACTATTTAAATGAGGTGATAAGCTCGAATTAATTCGAACACAAACGAATCTCCTGAGATGTCTTCATCACTCCGAAACGATTAAATGATGAGAAGGGAACGAGCAACGGGAAACATTTGAGCCGAGGAAGGAATATAATCACTACCGAAAATTGGAATTGAATCCACCGGAGAAGAAAAGAGATGAAGAATGAATTCACCGGTTGAAATAATTGATAAAAGACTGAAGATACTCCACACGAATGAAATAGA
>NC_057811.1:24832574-24836730 GCF_018294505.1 Triticum aestivum | reverse complement strand
AGGCTCATACTTCGGGAATTAAAGGGGTGGGAGGGCGGGAAAAAAACAAAGGCAACTTGGAAGGGAGAACCGACGAATAACTTGAAGAGAAAGCACCGATTGAAATGATTGAGGAGAAAATGCAAAAACTTCGCACGAGTAGGGTGGATACTCGATTACGGACTCCGGTTCCGAGAAGAAAAAGGGTGGGCGGGTGGGAAAAACAAGGACAACTTCGGACAGGGAACAACATCGTTTGAAAAGAGATGAGGATTAATCTAGCGAAAGATGACGAGGAACGAAACCACTCGAAGAGAGGTGCACCGGATTGAAAAGAGGATGGACAACGAACAAAAGCTAACCGCGTGATCCTAAAGAAAAATTTCAAGGGGAAGAGGAATAGTTCAAAACACCTACGTCAAGATTTCTCACCAGAGCGACGAAGGGGCCGAGGAGTAAAAAGAATTCCTACTCTCCGATATAACTAGACTCAGAAAAAGTTTTCTTCTAGACTCAACAACGGCCAAACTACACGATCAATCAAGGGGGGCTCCTAGGGTCAGTCGAGACTCTGATACCAACTTGTCACGCCCAATATGCGATACTATCCTAAAGAGACTCGAAGGTCTCACCAAGGATAGAACCGCATATTGACACGCTTTTGCAAGGTGGATATCATTACATCAACATTACATAATAGATGGGGATACATACAAGGCATACACATGCCGCAAGAGTACATCAATACATCATACATAAGATCAACATCCAACTACGGATGAAACACAACCAGAAGCTCAAACGACATCCACCCTGCTAGCCCAGGCTGCCGACCTGGAACCTATCCCCTGATCAAAGAGGAAGCAGAAGAAGAACGCCAAAACAAGTAACATCGCTCTCGCGTCATGATCATTGCAAAACCTATACCTGCAACTGTTGTTGTAGTAATCTGTGAGCCACGAGGACTCGGCCCATTACCATGGGTATCAAGACTAGCAAAGCTTAATGGGTAAGGAAGGGGTAAAATGGTGAGGTTGCAGCAGCGACTAAGCAATGTATGGTGGCTAACTTACGCAAATAAGAGCGAGAAGAGAAGCAAAGGAACGGTCGTCAACTAGTAAAGATCAAGAAGTGATCCTGAACTCCTACTTATGTCAAACATAACCCAGAAACCGTGTTCACTTCCCGGACACCGCCGAAAAGAGACCATCACGGCTACACACGCGGTTGATGCATTTTAGTTAAGTCAAGTGTCAAGTTCTCTACAACCAGACATTAACAAATTCCCATCTGCCACATAACCGCGGGCACGGCTCTCGAAAGTTTATACCCTGCAGGGGTGTCCCAACTTAGCCCATTATAAGCTCTCACGGTCAACGAAGGATATTCCTTCTCCCGAGAAGACCCGATCAGTCTCGGAATCCCGGTTACAAGACATTTTGACAATGGTAAAACAAGGCCAGCAAAGCCGCCCGATGTGCCGACAATCCCGATAGGAGCTGCACATATCTCGTTCTCAGGGCAACACCGGATGAGACATCCTACGAGTAAAACCAGACCTCGAGTTTCCACGAGGGGGCCCCGCAGTCTACTCAGTTCAGACCAGCACTTAGAGAAGCACTGGCCCGGGGGGGTCAAAATAAAGATGAACCTCGTGAGCGCGACTCCCAAGGGAAAAGACTATGTGAGGCAAATGTAAAACCAAGGTTGGGCCTTGCTGGAAGATTTTTATTCAAAGCGAACTATCAAGGGGGTCCCATAAATCACCCAACCGCGTAAGGGACGCAAAATCAAGGAACATAACACCGGTATGACGGAAACTAGGCGGCAAGAGTGGAACAAAACACCAGGCATAAGACCGAGCCTTCCACCTTTACCAAGTATATAGACGCATTAATAATATAAGAGATATTGTGATATCCCAACATAAACATAATCCGACATGGAGTAAACTTCATCTTCACCTGCAACTAGCAACGCTATAAGAGGGGCTGAGCAAAGCGGTAACATAGCCAAACAAAAGTTTGCTAGGAAGGGTGACAAAGGTTAGAGGTGGTTTCATGGCAATTTGGGAGGCTTGAAGAGCAAGTGAATAGGTAGCGCTGCAAAGCGATAGAATGAAGCAACTAGCATAGCAATGATAGTAATGAGATCCAAGGTGACGGTCATCTTGCCTGAAATCCCGCTAGGAAGAAGAACGAGTCCATGAAGAATATGAAGCCACGAAGACGAATGAATACTCACGATCGCAACGACACGGGAACTATCGAGAAGAAGCACACAACATGGTAAACACACCACACATAAACAAGACATGAAGCTCAACCAAGTATGATGCATGACAAGGCTACATGAAGCTACTCATGGCAAGAGATGATGCATACAAGAACAACACATCAAAGCAAGTTTAAATGAGGCCGGAAACAACATATAACAAATCCGGTAAGTCCTCATATGCAAATTTCGAAATTGTTCCAGATCTGAATAAACCTTATGTTCAAGTTGTTAAACAGCAAGTTAAGATGCACCAAGATGATCTACACGAAATTCTAGTCAAGTTACATATAAAGTTCATTAGATTCGGAGCTACGGCCTAGAAGATATGAGCAAAACAAGTTAAACATGGCATTGATGCAAAATGCATACAAACATCAAGCAAACACCTCAAAACAATGATGCAACAAGATAATATGAAACTACATGCAATTCTAAGCAAGTTTCATACAGAGTATGCTCAAAACGGAGCAACTGTGCAACACATACACTCCAAACAAGATATAGCAACAATCTGTCCAAAAGAGCAACTAGGCATCTAGAAAGCATCAAAACAATATGCTACGGTAACTCAACATGAAAACAAAAGGCATGGACATGATTTACAGGTAAAGCATTACAAAACATGAACACTGAGCTATCTCCAGAAATCACTAGAACATGCTCAAAAAGACATGGCAAGATTGCAAATAATAACAGTTTCACAGACTTAGCAGAATTCACTGAACATGGCAGAAATAACATCAGGTTGCTAAGTTTAGAGCTATCAAACAATATGCTACAGGAACATATCATAGCAAACAAAGGCATGAAATGAATCTACTAATTGCATAGAACAAAAGTCCCTTACTGATCACGAGCCAAAAAGGCACAGAAAATATGATGGCACCCAGGTAAACATAGCAAGTAATATGACAGATTCAGACTTGGAAGAAAAACAGAGCATGGCAGAAATAACGATAAGTAGGCATGTTGGTGAGCTTCAACCACTCACCGCAGAGCATTACATGGCATGGCAAGGTAACCAACAGTAAGAAGGCATTATTATGAAGCTAATAATGGCAAGAGCAAGTTCATAGGGTACATGGATCACCAGAAAAACACATGGTAATAACGAACTTCATGTTAACAGGCTGACAGCAACATTATTTAGCAAGTTTGGAGCAATCTTACAACAAGCTACAGCAGACTATAAATGCAACCAAGGATATGGATGGATAGATCATAACATGTATAACAAAACATCCTTAGTGAACATCTCCATATTATGCATAGAACTCATGGTGACAGCAGATTCAAATGGCAACAAAATATAACAGACTCAGACTTGGCAGAAATCACCAAGTCACAGAAATCAGCAACATTACGGAGGCTACTTTGCATGCTTGTGCTAGTCACCACATAGATCACAAAAATACAAGGCAAGCACCCCTGTAAAGATGGCATGATGTAGTCAAAACACATGTAGACACCAAGCTCATAGGATGCACACACAAAATGCAATGAAAAAGACAAATCACCAAGTTCTGATAACAGACATATAGCACTCTTGCAACGATGATTTAGGCATCAATATGAACTCAAACAGACATGGCATAATGGAACAAAATGAAGATCATCTCATGGCGAACATTTCGATATATTATATGCATGAATCAGAGCACCGAGCACGAAGTTATGGCATGATGAACAGAGCAACATAATGCAACAATTTCGGGACTTAGCAGAAATTTACCCTCGCGAAAAGTCAACGCGGGACGAGACAGAGCGGGACGGACGGATCCGGGTCGCGGGACGGCGTTTGGATGGCCGGCGGGTGGACCTCGTCCCACCAGCCGGATCCGGCGACGAGGCGGCGGCCGGCGACGGAGGCGACCTCCGGCGAGGCGCACGACGCCGGGGG
>NC_057811.1:24781629-24831988 GCF_018294505.1 Triticum aestivum | reverse complement strand
CTCGCGCGGGCCGGATCTGGGCCCGCCGGCCTGGCGCGGTGGGAGGAGAGAGGAGGCGAGGTGGCGGCTCGGGATTGGGCGTGGGGGCGGCGGCGCTGAGGTGGCGACGCGGGATTGGTCGAGGCGACGTGTCCGGCGGACATGTCCGGCGACGGCGATTTCGTACGGTGGCGCGGGAGGAGCAGGGCTAGGGTTCATCTGCGCGAAATTTCGGGGAGGGCACATATATGTAGGTAGAGGGAGCTAGGAGAGTTCAAACGGGGTGCGGTTTTCGCCCACACGATCGTGATCGAACGACCGAGAGCATGGAGGGGGTTTGGATGGGCTAGTGGGCTGATTTGGAGGGGTGCTGGGCTGCAAATAGAAGGGGCTTCGGGCTACGCGGTTAACCGTTGGGGCATCAAACGACCTCCAAATGGAACGAAATTTGACGGGCGGTCTACCGGTACTATACCAAGGCCACTCGGCAAATCTCGGCCCATTCCGAGAATGCTTTTCTCCCACTCATGAAACAAGGTCTGAGAGGGGCGACGGGCGCGTGCGAGAGTGTCGGAACGCGAAACGGACAACGGGGAAAAGGACCGGATGCAAGTTTTGAAAAACATGCAGATGAAATGCAGATGATGACATGGCAAAATGCAACATGCAAGCACACGACATGGCAAGGACGGCGAATAACTGGCAGACACCTGGCGCATCGGATCCGGGGCGTTACACTCTTCCACCAATTGGGCCCATGAGGCCCAATAGCCTCCGGGGGGTTCCGGTAAGCCCCCGGTACTTCGGTATATATCCGATAACCCCCGGAACCATTCCGGTGTCCGAATATAGTCATCCAATATATCAATCTTCATGTCTCCACCATTTCGAGACTCCTCGTCATGTCCGTGATCACATCCGGGACTCTGAACAACCTTCAGTACATCAAAACATATAAACTCATAATATAACTGTCATCGAAATGTTAAGCGTGCGGACCCTACGGGTTCGAGAACTATGTAGACATGACCGAGACGTGTCTCCGGTCAATAACCAATAGCGGAACCTGGATGCTCATATTGGCTCCCACATATTCTACGAAGATCTTTATCGGTCCGACGGCATAACAACATACGTTGTTCCCTTTGTCATCGGTATGTTACTTGCCCGAGATTCGATCGTCGGTATCTCAATACCTAGTACAATCTCGTTACCGGCAAGTCTCTTTACTCGTTCTGTAATACATCATCCCACAACTAACTCATTAGTTGCAATGCTTGCAAGGCTTAAGTGATGTGCATTACCGAGAGGGCCCAGATATACCTCTCCGACAATCGGAGTGACAAATCCTAATCTCGAAATACGCCAACCCAACAAGTACCTTTGGAGACACCTGTAGAGCACCTTTATAATCACCCAGTTACGTTGTGACGTTTGGTAGCACACAAAGTGTTCCTCCGGTAAACGGGAGTTGCATAATCTCATAGTCATAGGAACATGTATAAGTCATGAAGAAAGCAATAGCAACATACTAAACGATCGAGTGCTAAGCTAACGGAATCGGTCAAGTCAATCACATCATTCTCCTAATGATGTGATCTCGTTAATCAAATGACAACTCATGTCTATGGCTAGGAAACATAACCATCTTTGATCAACGAGCTAGTCAAGTAGAGGCATACTAGTGACACTCTGTTTGTCTATGTATTCACACAAGTATTATGTTTCCGGTTAATACAATTCTAGCATGAATAATAAATATTTATCGTGATATAAGTAAATAAATAATAACTTTATTATTGCCTCTAGGGCATATTTCCTTCAGTCTCCCACTTGCACTAGAATCAATAATCTAGATTACACAGTATTGATTCTAACACCCATGGAGCCTTGGTGTTGATCATGTTTTGCTCGTGGAAGAGGCTTAGTCAACGGGTCTGCAACATTCAGATCCGTATGTATCTTGCAAATTTCTATGTCTCCCACCTGGACTAAATCCCGGATGGAATTGAAGCATCTCTTGATGTGCTTGGTTCTCTTGTGAAATCTGGATTCCTTCGCCAAGGCAATTGCACCAGCATTGTCACAAAAGACTTTCATTGGACCCGATGCACTAGGTATGACACCTAGATCGGATATGAACTCCTTCATCCAGACTCCTTCGTTTGCTGCTTCCGAAGCAGCTATGTACTCCGCTTCACATGTAGATCCCGCCACGACGCTTTGTTTAGAACTGCACCAACTGACAGCTCCAACGTTCAATGTAAACACGTATCCGGTTTGCAATTTAGAATCGTCCGGATCAGTGTCAAAGCTTGCATCAACGTAACCATTTACGATGAGCTCTTTGTCACCTCCATAAACGAGAAACATATCCTTAGTCCTTTTCAGGTATTTCAGGATGTTCTTGACCGCTGTCCAGTGATCCACTCCTGGATTATTTTGGTACCTCCCTGCTAAACTTATAGCAAGGCACACATCAGGTCTGGTACACATCATTGCATACATGATAGAGCCTATGGCTGAAGCATAGGGAACATCTTTCATCTTCTCTCTATCTTCTGCAGTGGTCGGGCATTGAGTCTTACTCAACTTCACACCTTGTAACACACACAAGAACCCTTTCTCTGCTTGATCCATTTTGAACTTCTTCAAAACTTTGTCAAGGTATGTGCTTTGTGAAAGTCCAATTAAGCGTCTTGATCTATCTCTATAGATCTTGATGCCCAATATATACGCAGCTTCACCGAGGTCTTTCATTGAAAAACTCTTATTCAAGTATCCCTTTATGCTATTCAGAAATTCTATATCATTTCCAATCAGCAATATGTCATCCACATATATTATTAGAAATGCTACAGAGCTCCCACTCACTTTCTTGTAAATACAGGCTTCTCCAAAAGTCTGTACAAAACCAAATGCTTTGATCACACTATCAAAGTGTTTATTCCAACTCCGAGAGGCTTGCACCAGTCCATAAATGGATCGCTGGAGCTTGCACACTTTGTTAGCTCCCTTTGGATCGACAAAACCTTCCGGTTGCATCATATACAACTCTTCTTCCAGAAATCCATTCAGGAATGCAGTTTTTACATCCATTTGCCAAATTTCATAATCATAAAATGCGGCAATTGCTAACATGATTCGGACAGACTTAAGCATCGCTACGGGTGAGAAGGTCTCATCGTAGTCAATCCCTTGAACTTGTCGAAAACCTTTTGCAACAAGTCGAGCTTTATAGACAGTAACATTACCGTCAGCGTCAGTCTTCTTCTTGAAGATCCATTTATTCTCAATGGCTTGCCGATCATCGGGCAAGTCAACCAAAGTCCACACTTTGTTCTCATACATGGATCCCATCTCAGGTTTCATGGCCTCAAGCCATTTTGCGGAATCTGGGCTCACCATCGCTTCTTCATAGTTCGTAGGTTCGTCATGGTCTAGTAACATAACCTCCAGAACAGGATTACCGTACCACTCTGGTGCGGATCTTACTCTGGTTGACCTACGAGGTTCAGTAACAACTTGATCTGAAGTTCCTTGATCATCATCATTAACTTCCTCACTAATTGGTGTAGGCATCGCAGAAACCGGTTTCTGCGATGAACTACTTTCCATTAAGGGAGCAGGTACAATTACCTCATCAAGTTCTACTTTCCTCCCACTCACTTCTTTCGAGAGAAACTCCTTCTCCAGAAAGATTCCGAATTTAGCAACAAAAGTCTTGCCTTCGAATTTGTGATAGAAGGTGTACCCAACAGTCTCCTTTGGGTATCCTATGAAGACACATTTCTCCGATTTGGGTTCGAGCTTATCAGGTTGAAGTTTTTTCACATAAGCATCGCAGCCCCAAACTTTAAGAAATGACAACTTTGGTTTCTTGCCAAACCACAGTTCATAAGGCGTCGTCTCAATGGATTTTGATGGTGCCCTATTTAACGTGAATGTGGCCGTCTCTAAAGCATAACCCCAAAATGATAGTGGTAAATCAGTAAGAGACATCATAGATCGCACCATATCTAGTAGAGTACGATTACGACGTTCGGACACACCATTACGCTGTGGTGTTCCGGGTGGCGTGAGTTGCGAAACTATTCCGCATTGTTTCAAATGAAGACCAAACTCATAACTCAAATATTCTCCTCCACGATCAGATCGTAGAAACTTTATTTTCTTGTTACTATGATTTTCAACTTCACTCTGAAATTCTTTGAACTTTTCAAATGTTTCAGACTTATGTTTCATTAAGTAGAGATACCCATGTCTGCTTAAATCATCTGTGAAGGTGAGAAAATAACGATATCCGCCACGAGCCTCAACATTCATCGGACCACATACATCTGTATGTATGATTTCCAACAAATCTATTGCTCTCTCCATAGTTCTGGAGAACGACGTTTTAGTCATCTTGTCCATGAGGCACGGTTCGCAAGTACCAAGTGATTCATAATCAAGTGGTTCCAAAAGTCCATCAGTACGGAGTTTCTTCATGCGCTTTACACCGATATCACCTAAACGGCAGTGCCACAAATAAGTTGCACTATCATTATCAACTCTGCATATTTTCGCTTCAATACTATGAATATGTGTATCACTACTATCGAGATTCAACAAAAATAGACCACTCTTCAAGGGTGCATGACCATAAAAGATATTATTCATATAAATAGAACAACCATCATTCTCTGATTTAAATGAATAACCGTCTCGCATCAAACAAGATCCAGATATAATGTTCATGCTTAACGCTGGCGCCAAATAACAATTATTTAGGTCTAAAACTAATCCCGAAGGTAGATGTAGAGGTAGCATGCCGACCGCGATTACATCGATTTTGGAACCATTTCCCACGTGCATCGTCACCTCGTCCTTAGCCAATCTTTGCTTAATCCGTAGCCCCTGTTTCGAGCTACGAACATTAGCAACAGAACCAGTATCAAATACCCAGGTGCTACTGCGAGCATTAGCAAGGTACACCTCAATAACATGTATATCACATATACCTTTGTTCACCTTGTCATCCTTCTTATCCGCCAAATACTTGGGGCAGTTCCGCTTCAAGTGACCAGTCTGCTTGCAGTAGAAGCACCCAGTCTCAGGCTTAGGTCCGGACTTGGGTTTCTTCGCCTGAACAGCAACTTGCTTGCTGTTCTTCTTGAAGTTCCCCTTCTTCTTCCCTTTGCCCTTTTTCTTGAAACTGGTGGTCTTATTGACCATCAATACTTGATGCTCCTTTTTGATTTCTACCTCCGCGGCCTTTAGCATTGCGAAGAGCTCGGGAATCGTCTTATCCATCCCTTGCATGTTATAGTTCATCACGAAGCTCCTGTAGCTTGGTGGCAGCAATTAGAGAATTCTGTCAATGACGCTATCATCCGGAAGATTAACTCCCAGTTGAATCAAGCGATTATTATACCCAGACATTTTGAGTATATGCTCACTGACAGAACTATTCTCCTCCATCTTGCAGCTGTAGAACTTATTGGAGACTTCATATCTCTCAATTCGGATATTTGCTTGAAATATTAACTTCAACTCCTGGAACATCTCATATGCTCCATGACATTCAAAACGTCGTTGAAGTCCCGGTTCTAAGCCGTAAAGCATGGCACATTGAACTATCGAGTAGTCATCAGCTTTGCTCTGCCAGACGTTCTTAACGTCGTTAGTTGCATCGGCAGCAGGCCTGGCATCCAGCGGTGCTTCCAGGACGTAATTCTTCTGTGCAGCAATGAGGATAATCCTCAAGTTACGGACCCAGTCTGTGTAATTGCTACCATCATCTTTCAACTTTGCTTTCTCAAGGAACGCATTAAAATTCAACGGAACAACAGCACGGGCCATCTATCTACAATCAACATAGACAAGCAAGATACTATCAGGTACTAAGTTCATGATAAATTTAAGTTCAATTAATCATATTACTTAAGAACTCCCACTTAGATAGACATCCCTCTAATCCTCTAAGTGATCACGTGATCCATATCAACTAAACCATGTCCGATCATCACGTGAGATGGAGTAGTTTCAACGGTGAACATCACTATGTTGATCATATCTACTATATGATTCACGCACGACCTTTCGGTCTCCGTGTTCCGAGGCCATATCTGTTATATGCTAGGCTCGTCAAGCTTAACCTGAGTATTCCGCGTGTGCAACTATTTTGCACCCGTTGTATTTGAACGTAGAGCCTATCACACCCGATCATCACGTGGTGTCTCAGCACGAAGAACTTTTGCAACGGTGCATACTCAGGGAGAACACTTATACTTTGATAATTTAGTGAGGGATCATCTTATAATGCTACCGTCAATCAAAGCAAGATAAGATGCATAAAAGATAAACATCACATGCAATCAATATAAGTGATATGATATGGCCATCATCATCTTGTGCTTGTGATCTCCATCTCCGAAGCACCGTCATGATCACCATCGTCACCGACGCGACACCTTGATCTTCATCGTAGCATCGTTGTCGTCTCGCCAATCTTATGCTTCTACGACTATCGCTACCGCTTAGTGATAAAGTAAAGCATTATAGGGCGATTGCATTGCATACAATAAAGCGACAACCATATGGCTCCTGCCAGTTGCCGATAACTCGGTTACAAAACATGATCATCTCATACAATAAAATTTAGCATCATGTCTTGACCATATCACATCACAATATGCCCTGCAAAAACAAGTTAGACGTCCTCTACTTTGTTGTTGCAAATTTTACGTGGCTGTTACGGGCTTAGCAAGAACCGTTCTTACCTACGCATCAAAACCACAACGATAGTTTGTCAAGTTGGTGCTGTTTTAACCTTCGCAAGGACCGGGCGTAGCCACACTCGGTTCAACTAAAGTTGGAGAAACTGACACCCGCCAGCCACCTGTGTGCAAAGCACGTCGGTAGAACCAGTCTCGCGTAAGCGTACGCGTAATGTCGGTCCGGGCCGCTTCATCCAACAATACCGCCGAACCAAAGTATGACATGCTGGTAAGCAGTATGACTTATATCGCCCACAACTCACTTGTGTTCTACTCGTGCATATAACATCAACGCATAAAACCAGGCTCTGATACCACTGTTGGGGAACGTAGTAATTTCAAAAAAATTCCTACGCACACGCAAGATCATGTTGATGCATAGCAACAAGAGGGGAGAGTGTTGTCCACGTACCCTCGTAGACCGAAAGCGGAAGCGTTAGCACAACGCGGTTGATGTAGTCGTACGTCTTCATAATCCGACCGATCAAGTACCGAACGCACGGCACCTCCGAGTTCAGCACACGATCAGCTTGATGACGTCCCTCGAACTCTGATCCAGCCGAGTGCTGAGAGAGAGTTTTGTCAGCACGACGGCGTGGTGACGATGATGATGTTCTACCGACGCAGGGCTTCGCCTAAGCACCGCTACAGTATTATCGAGGTGGACTATGGTGGAGGGGGCACCGCACACAGCTAAAAGATCAAACGATCAATTGTTGTGTCTAGGGTGCCCCCTGCCCCCGTATATAAAGGAGCAAGGGGGGAGGTGCGGCCGGCCAGGAGGAGGCGCGCCAGGAGGAATCCTACTCCTACCGGGAGTAGGACTCCCTCCCTTCCTTGTTGGACTAGGAGAGGAGAGGGAAGGAGAGAGGGGGAAAGGAAAGGGGGGCGTCGCCCCCCCTCCTTGTCCAATTCGGACTTGGGGGGAGGGGCGCACGGCTGCCCCTTGGCCGCCTCTCCTCTTCCACCAATTGGGCCCATGAGGCCCAATAACCTCCGGGGGGGTTCCGGTAACCCCCCGGTACTCCGGTATATCCGATAACCCCCGGAACCATTCCGGTGTCCGAATATAGTCATCCAATATATCAATCTTCATGGCTCGACCATTTCGAGACTCCTCGTCATGTCCGTGATCACATCCGGGACTCCGAACAACCTTCGGTACATCAAAACATATAAACTCATAATATAACTGTCATCGAAACGTTAAGCGTGCGGACCCTACGGGTTCGAGAACTATGTAGACATGACCAAGACACGTCTCCGGCCAATAACCAATAGCGGAACCTGGATGCTCATATTGGCTCCCACATATTCTATGAAGATCTTTATCGGTCAGACCGCATAACAACATACGTTGTTCCCTTTGTCATCGGTATGTTACTTGCCCGAGATTCGATCGTCGATATCTCAATACCTGGTTCAATCTCGTTACCGGCAAGTCTCTTTACTCGTTCCGTAATACATCATCCCACAACTAATTCATTAGTTGCAATGCTTGCAAGGCTTTAAGTGATGTGCATTACCGAGTGGGCCCAGAGATACCTCTCCGACAATCGGAGTGACAAATCCTAATCTCAAAATACGCCAACCCAACAAGTACCTTTGGAGACACCTATAGAGCACCTTTATAATCACCCAGTTACGTTGTGACGTTTGGTAGCACACAAAGTGTTCCTCCGGTAAACGGGAGTTGCATAATCTCATAGTCATAGGAACATGTATAAGTCATGAAGAAAGCAATAACAACATACTAAACGATCGAGTGCTAAGCTAACGGAATGGGTCAAGTCAATCACATCAGTCTCCTAATGATGTGACCCCGTTAATCAAATGACAACCCATGTCAATGGCTAGGAAACATAACCATCTTTGATTAAGGAGCTAGTCAAGTAGAGGCATACTAGTGACACTCTATTTGTCTATGTATTCACACAAGTATTATGTTTCCGGTTAATACAATTCTAGCATGAATAATAAACATTTATCATGGTATAAGGAAATAAATAATAACTTTATTATTGCCTCTAGGGCATATTTCCTTCACTGAACCCACGTCCAAGTCGGTAGCCCATGATCCGACGTCTCAGATCGTGGCCCTACCTGTCAAAGACTCTCCGTTCCTGACCGGCAAAAAGAAGCGCATAGGAGTGAGCTCGGCTCAGCTCAATCCTGCAACCCGCGGCACGTCGTGACGAGGCGAGCGGAGGAGGAGGAGTGCGCGAGGGCTTCTTTTCTTCTCAAGCTCCAATAGCATGAGGGAGAGAATCCCTTATAAACCACTCCAACTCTCCTTCCACTAGCGGTATGGGACTAAACTTCCCACCACCTTGTCATGCCACCTACATGGGCCCTTAGAGATTAAATCTGAAATTGTCATATGGGCTCTAGGCCCATCTCATATTTCAACAATCCCCTACCAGATCTCAGGGGCCCACTTGTCCTTTGTTCCAAACACTGTTTTGATATACCAGCATCTCCGTGGAGACCGATTAAGGTTGAGCTCCACCTAGACCAAGTAGTTACACTCCTTCACAACTGAACAATGGACTATGCCTTGAATTGTCAGTTTGACGTCAAGAAGTTTCACCACAAGTGTCACTGATACGAGGCTGCCGAAGGCCAACCCCTCGGGTGGAGCATATTAGTCACACTCCTGGCCTGTTCATGAGCTTGCTAGAGATAACCCCAATCTCATAGACTGTGACCAGCAGTCGGGCTCATATAGGTGTGTTCCTCCAAAGATCGCTCTGTAGGATAGCATCTTGCTTATACATATAAGCCTTGGAACACATTAAGACAGTAGTCATCCTTCCATACAGTTTTCGAGAGTATTGCATCTCCAACGGAGTGGGTTAGTAAAGTTACTCTCCTCAGTTCACTACTGGCTTGTTTTCCTAGGTCCTACTTCACGGGATCTCCGATCACATAGGTTGGGTTACTACCATGGCAACTCATGTGGGTCTCATACCCATCTCCCTTGATGCGCTATCTATCACAACACGTGATAGCCCTTTAGTAAAGGGATCTGCCAGATTCTTAGCCGTTTGAATATAATCCAACAGTATCACTCCGGAGTTCCTCAATTTTCTGACAGCTTTCAATCTCATTCTTATGTGTTTGTTGGACTTCATGTTGTCCTTTGAACTCTTCACCTTGACAATAACTGTTTGATTGTCGCAGTTCATAAGGATGGCCGGAACCGGCTTCTCAACCACTGGCAAGTCCATCAACAGATCTCAAAGCCATTCCGCTTCGCCACCCGATGTGTCTAATGCTGTTAATTCTGCTTCCATTGTCGATCTTGTTAAGATCGTTTGCTTGCAAGACTTCCAGGAAACAACACCACCTCCAAGAGTAAACATATACCCAGTTGTGGCCTTCATCTCATCAGCATCAGAGATCCAATTCGCATCACTATACCCTTCAAGTACCGATGGGTATCCGGTATAGTGAAGTCCATAGTTCATAGTACCTTTCAGATAGCGCATAACTCTCTCAAGAGCACGCCAATGTACATCGCCCGGTTTGGAAACAAATCGGCTCAGTTTGCTAATAGCAAATGCGATGTCAGGCCTCGTTGCACTCGCTAGATACTGGAGTGAACCAACAATCTGAGAGTATCTCAATTGATCTATAGCTGTGCCTTTAGACTTTCGAATCAACACACTAGAATCATATGGTGTTTGAGATGGTTTGCAGTCCGAATATCCAAAGCGACTCAACACCTTCTCAACATAATGGGATTGCAGAAGTGTAATCCCACCCTCATCATCTCTCAGTAGCTTGATGTTCAAGATAACATCAGCCACTCCAAGGTCCTTCATCTCAAAGTTCTGAGATAGGAAAGACTTAACCTCCTCGATCAACTTGAGATTAGTTCCAACTATCAGTATGTCATCAACATACAAACACAGTATAACTCCTTCGCCCCCACCATAGCGATAGTATACACATTTGTCGGCCTCATTAACAACAAAGCCAATAGATGTCAACGTTTCATTAAACTTGTCATGCCATTGCTTAGGCGCTTGTCTCAGGCCATACAAAGATTTCACCAACTTACACACCTTTCCTTCCTGGCCATCTATCACAAAGCCATCAGGCTGTTGCATATAGATTTCCTCCTTTAGCTCTCCGTTCAGGAAAGCCGTCTTAACATCCATCTGATGAATGAGAAGACCATGCGAGGCCGCCAACGAGAGTAATACTCGAATGGTGGTCAGTCTGGCCACAGGTGAATAAGTGTCGAAGAAATCTTCTTCTTCTTTCTGGGCGTAGCCCTTGGCCACAAGCCTAGCCTTATACTTTTCTATGGTACCGTCGGGCCTAAGCTTCTTCTTGAACACCCACTTGCATCCCAATGGTTTGCAACCATAAGGACGTTCAGTAAGCTCCCAAGTCCCGTTAGCCATGATGGAATCCATCTCGCTACGGACCTCATCCTTCCAGTAGTCAGCTTCTGGAGATGCATACGCTTCTGAAATAGAAGTGGGATTATCCTCCACGAGGTATATGAAGAAATCATCACCAAAGGTCTTTACAGTCCTTTGCCTCTTGCCCCTACCAAGGGTTTCCTCATTATCCTCCTCAGGATTTTCATCATGTGTTTGATTATAATATTCCATCGAAATGGCAGGTTCAGGAGTCTCCTCAGATTCCTGTCTAGAAGTGCTTTGTACATCTCTCATGGGGAAAATGTCCTCAAAGAATGTAGCATCTTTAGACTCCATAATTGTACCGACCTTCATGTCAGGTACCTCAGATTTCACTACTAGAAATCTATAGCCAACACTATTCATAGCGTAGCCCAAATTAACACAGTCCACAGTCTTTGGTCCAAGCTTACGCTTTTTGGGGATCGGCACATTAACTTTCGCCAAGCAGCCCCAAGTACGTAAGTACGAGAGTGTTGTCCTTCTCTTGGTCCACTTCTCGTAAGGAGTGATCTCGTTATCCTTTGTCGGAACTTTATTCAGGACATGACATGATGTCATTATAGCCTTCCCCCACCATGCCTTGGATAAACCCGACGTATCTAACATGGCGTTAACCAAATCAGTTAGAGTACGGTTTTTCCGCTTGGCAACCCCGTTTGACTGGGGTGAGTAGGGAGGCGTCCTCTCGTGAATAATACCGTGTTCCGCACAAAAGGCATCAAACTCTTTCGAGAAGTACTCTCCACCACGATCTGACCGGACTCGTTTAATTTTCTTTTCAAGTTGATTCTCAACTTCTGCCTTATAGATTTTGAAGTAGTGTAGAGCCTCATCTTTCGTATTTAACAGATACACATAGCAATATCTAGTGGAATCATCTATCAAAGTCATGAAATATATTTTTTCCATCTTTAGTCAACACACCATTCATCTCACAAAGATCAGAATGTATGAGTTCCAGTGGCGCCAAGTGCCTCTCCTCTGCTGCCTTGTGAGGCTTGCGAGGTTGCTTAGATTGCACACACGAATGGCACTTAGAACCTTTGGCTAAAGTGAAACTCGGGATTGAATTCGATTTTGCTAGCCGCGTCATAACACCGAAACTAATGTGACAAAGACGTGAATGCCAGACTTCAGATTCATTAACACTCAAATGAATATTGTTCACGACTTTATTACATAGATCTGCAAGAGAAAGGCGGAACATGCCTCCGCATTCATAACCCTTTCCAACAAATAGTCCATATTTCGTAACAACTAATTTATTAGACTCGAATACCAACTAAAACCCTTCTCTACATAGAAGGGAGCCACTAACGAGGTTCTTCTTGATGGCGGGGACATGCTGCACGTTCTTCAGCTGCACGATCCTTCCCGAAGTAAACTTCAGATCGACCGTGCCAACACCAAGAACAGAAGCACTCGCGCCATTCCCCATCAGTACGGACCCGTGACCTGGTAAGAAGAAAACAATGAAATGTCAGCACACACATGAACACCTGCACCTGTGTCGACCCACCAATCGGTGGACGGCCAAACTGAAAATACAGCAAATAAATTACCGTACCCAGATGCACCACTCTCATTGTTGCTCACAATCATATTGACAGACCATGAGTCCTGCCCTGGCTTCTTGTACTTGTTTGGGCACTTGTTGGCCCAATGTTCAACCGAACCACAAGTAAAGCAGCCCTCATCCTTCTTGTTCTTCTTGAAGGTCTTCTTACCCTTCTTCTTAAAGTCGGCATTCTGTTGGACACCGTTCTTTCCCTTGGGCTTGTGGGAATTGGAGTTCTTCTGATGCACATATTGGCCACAGAAGTTCCTTCGATCCCTTTTCCGTGCGAGTCCTTTGCCCTTGAATTCTGCTCAGCACTCAGATGGCCAATGACATCCTCCACAGAGAATTCACGCATCTGATGTTTCAGAGTGGTGGCAAAGTTCCTCCAGGAATTGGGGAGCTTAGCGATTATGCAGCCTGCGACAAACTTGCCCGGTAACTCGCACTTAAGAAGCTCAAGCTCCTTAACAATGCATATTATCTCATGAGCCTGCTCCAGTACAGGACGGTTTTCAACCATCTTGTAATCGTGGAACTGCTCTATAATATACATCTCGCTCCCTGCATCAGCCGCCCCGAACTTAGATTCGAGCGCCTCCCACAAGTCCTTGGCAGACCGCACATGCAAATATGCGTCAACCAGCTTATCTCCAATCACGCTCAGAACTGCCCCGAGGAACACGACAGTGGCCTCCTTGAACGCCTTCTCCTGTTCAGGAGCGATCGTTCCTGTGGGAGTCACACCGGCGACCCAGAACACGTTCATGGCCGTGAGCCATAAGATGGTTTTAGTCTGCCAACGCTTAAAGTACGTCCCCGTAAACGGGGACGGTTTCAGTGCAGCAGCAAAACCAGAATTCGAAAAACTCCTACACACATTAGGTTTTTGGATTGATAAGTAAATAGGCAGTTTTTCGATTAAATTAATCCATGAATAAATCATGAGCATGACATGGACAGCATTGATAACACACTGATTACGATCTAACAGAGTATGTACTACGCACATAGTAGAAATATCTACGCATATCGCTAGTACTGCTACAACAGAAAGAAACACGAGAGGGATAAGCGATGTATACCCTCCAATCGGCCACGCGGCGGCAGTGGCGGTGACAGCAGCCGCGGCATCCTCAGCGGCCTTCTTGTCGGCCTCGGCCTTCTCAGTGGCGGCACGGTCGGCGTCGGTCGACATGGTGATGACGAAGGTGGTGCGGACGTAGATGAACAGAAGCGAGTAGTCGCGTAGTCGCTACCCAAAAACCTAATCGCCCCTCTCCCATACAGGATCCGGAGAGGCGGGGTTTCGGAGGCCTGCTCTCCCGTCAACCGTGTACGCGGTGAACGGGATGGAGTCGCCCGCGGCAGCAGCAGCAGAGGAACGACGTGGGCCTCGAGGCGGAGATGGAGATGCGTTATGTTTTCGCGGCGGCTATATGTGCGGCCGCACGTGGAGAGACGTGGGCTGAACCCATAGATCGTGGCCCTACCTGTCAAAGACTCTCCGTTCCTGACCGGCAAAAAGAAGCGCATAGGAGTGAGCTCGGCTCGGCTCAATCCCGCAACCCGCGGCGCGGCGCGGCGAGCGGAGGAGGAGGAGTGCGCGAGGGCTTCTTTTCTTCTCAAGCTCCAATAGCATGAGGGAGAGAATCCCTTAAAAACCACTCCAACTCTCCTTCCACTAGCGGTATGGGACTAAACTTCCCACCACCTTGTCATGCCACCTACATGGGCCCTTAGAGATTAAATCTGAAATTGTCATATGGGCTCTGGGCCCATCTCATATTTCAACACCTATGGCTAAGTCAATTGAGAATTAACTTATCCTGACTTGATTTTACAAATTTGCTCATAAAAGTCTGAAAAATATATTCATTGTGTTATAAACCTTTACCAATCTAGTGCGAAATAAATTATAGCGTTTATTTTGACAGCTCGAAAAAGTGCACAAATCTCAATGCCTTGCAAGAGGGACAAGAGTCCCGCTGGCACCGATACCGTGCGAGCTTGTTGTGAAGGAGCCCTCCGGCGGTGGCCAGGGGAGGAGGGTGGGGTGGGGTGGGGTGGTTGGCCGATGACTAGGGTTTGCTCTTGGGCCGCCCGCTAGGGAGCGGCACCAGTAAGGGGTTGGTACAACAACACGGTAACTCTGCCCAAGGCTTCATCTTATGATTGTGTTGTTTGGAATCTATATGTTTTAGAAACGGAGATGAGCATCTTTTCTTTGGCTGCCTATTTGCTCACTGTTGCACGTCATATCTCTGCCCAGATGTCAGCCTTCACGGCTTAGAATTTCTTGATACTGTCACCTTAAAGCAGGTGCTCGGTGTTCTTTTTAATATGGAGATTATTCCTTCTGTCCCTGGGAGCATTTGGATCCACCGGAATGATTTCATCTTCAAATGGATCCTTGCTAGCCCTATGTACGCGGGAGAACTTTGAAAAAATAATTCATATATTGTTTAATTGCCTTTTCTTTTCAGGTGATGGTCTAATTGCTTGGTTATGTAGGTCTTGCTCCAACATTTTCTACTTCACTAAAGTTTTCCACTCGATAATTAATTCACATAAGTACCCCACTGGTGACAATTTGGACGAAGAATTCGAGGAAGCTCCACGTACACGCGCATTGCCAGTACGAGTCGTGTACACACATGTTACATGTTTGGGGGTTGTTTTTTGTTGTTGTTGACCGCTCTCTATCAGTAGCTAGGTAGTACGCATGTATATGGTTCTCCGGCAACGAGCTCGACGGGCTGCGAGCTAGGCAACAGCCGATCAAAAGCTCGCCCATCAGTAGACTTTTCCATTGCCCTGTCGACCGACCAACCATCTCTCTCTCTCTCTCTCTCTCTCTCTCTCCACGCGGCAGATCGCGACGTTCACGTGGCAGAAAGGGCTGCAGGGACAAACCGTACGTACTGCCGTGTGCACGATGTCGCGATATTTGTCCGGTCCATCACGACCATACATACACACATCACACGTACACGCGCTCAGAGCAAGACGAAACCGAGTGAACATATATGATGGACGACCTGTTGCTCGTAGAATTGTAGAAATACCAGAAGAATGCTCATCGTAATTTCTTGACGCTTGCTGCTGCTGACAGCAAAGATGCATGGTGTGCCCGCCAAAGCGAAAAATATATACTTTGGCTCTAGACGAAAAACTGAATTTGATTAGTGTGCATGCATCACGTGACGCGCGTGAGCGAAGTGAGTTATTAAATGTGCACGTAGTTATGGAACTAGGACTAACTAACTGGTCAAGCATGACGTACGCTACAATCGTTCACGTTTAGTGAATTTTCCACATGGCTCGCCTGGGGCGCATGCATAGTCCAACTTCAAACACCACTCACTCGGTGGAGGATGGATCAACGCAGCTGCAACCACTCCTACCCCCCTCCCTATAAATCTAGAGGGCATGCCTGCATTGCTCATATCCAAAGACATAGCACCAGCAGCAGCTACTTGTTCATCTCATATCACCCAGGCCACACTTAGCCAGTTAGCCTACTTAGTCGATCTGTAACACGCCCACTTAGCCAGTCCGTCCCCATTAATTAAGCAACCGATGGCTGCTGCGCATGTCTTCTCCGTTCAGCCACTGCACCATTCGGCTTCACCGGTGGCCAGAAATGGTGGCCGGAGCGGAGGCAACCGTGCCTTCTTCCGCCCATCAACGGTGATATGTCCCGGGCGGGAGCCTGCGTCACATGAGCTGTCCGATGATTTTGACTTCCAGGTATATATGGTTATCACCCATATATGCAATTAGCATGCGTCTTTATGTCCTTTTTCTAATTATTATTACACAAGGGATCGAGTTCAAACCTGTGAGAGCTATAATGTTGAGCCTAGCACAAGCCTGTCGTCACAAACGTCACCTTCCACCAAAAGGAAAGAAAGGACATGGTCCTAGGAGGAACTACGAACCAGATCATCCCATTAATTTTTTAAAGATGTTTATAAAATATATAAACATACATTATTACGAAAGTATTTTTAATGGTAAATCTAAATACTGTAGGTGCTATCACCCAAAACCTTATAATAGTCAAAGTTCTGTAAACTTTGTATTCTTCTGAAGAAGAAGTTTGATGTCTCTGTGCAACACACCAGGAAAGCGTAAAGAATGTTCAAGCATTGCTGCATCACCATCCGAGTCGACGAGGCTTATTGACCACTGTTGATCACCTCAAGCGCCTCTACATCGACCACTATTTCCAAGACGAGATCGAGACCATCATAGACTCGTGTGCAGATCTCATCCATAGTGATGATCTGCTTGATGCAACCCTTTCCTTGAGGCTGATGCGAGAAGCTGGATATTATGTTTCGGCAGGTCAGTAAAATACAAGTTTAGCGTCTAAAGACAGATAAACAAACAAGTCTGGGAATCTTGAGTGCAATTTGGTCTATGAAATGAATTTTACGCGATAACTTTGATATGAAATTATCTTAGAGTAGCCAGGTCTAAACTAAGGTTTAATGTTTCCTTGTGGACTGTATAAGCACCTCCCTCGAGATGTATTGTACTCATTATTTATAACATGTGCCTAAGACCCCTTCTCAATGAATTGGCAGATGATGTTCTTCAGAAGTTCAGAAACGATAATGGTGAATTCAACCTTGGGCTCAGCAAAGACATTAGAGGGTTGCTCAGCTTGCAAGACATATCACACCTCAACATGGGAGAATCATCACTCTACAAGGCAAACGAATTCTCAAGCAAGCATCTTAGATTCACAATTAAGTATTTGGAGCCAAACCTTGCAATATATGTGAGGCGGTCACTAGACCATCCCTATCATGTGAGCCTGATGCAATACAAGGCAAGGCACCATCTGAGCTACCTCCAGAGCATGCCCACTAGGAACATGGCAATTGAGAATTTGGCATTTGCAGAGTTTACGATTAAGAAGTTGCAGCATCAGAGGGAAATGCAAGAGGTTAAGAGGTATAAATATAATAAACTACTAGCCATCAATGATTACTTTTGTAAAAACGGGCAAATATGTGCATTTTCATGATAAGAGAGAAAAGTTAGAACTCAGATGATGCCAAATTTGATAAATTAACATTTTTTATTACTCACGTATTCCTCAATTAAAAGAGTGGTGGTTTTAACATAGGAAAATTCCTTTTCACACAGATGGTGGATAGATCTAGGATTGGCTCAAGAAATACCGGCTGCAAGGGACCAAGTTCTTAAGTGGTACATGTGGCCCATGACTGTCCTCGAGGGTTTCTGCTTCTCTAGATATCGGGTTGAGATCACAAAGATCATATCCATGGTCTACATTGTGGATGACATCTTTGATCTTGTCGCCACACAAGAGGAGCTTTCCCTCTTTACTGAGGCGATGAAAACGTGAGCATTGTAGTTTCCATAATATATAAGGTTAATACGATTAGGGAAGCAATATAGTTGCCTTTTTGGTAAGGAAATGACATATTAAATATGTCCAATCAGATATTCAAACTTCTTTAACTTTGACATATAATATATTCAGATGTTTTAATATTGTTTTGAAATCAACATTGAGTTTTTATGCGAAATATTTTTAAATATTAATAATTTTCCAATTATTTATTGTATATTCAAACAAAAAGCAAAAATATTTCATATTAGAGATTGTATATGTGCAAAATGGCATCTACTTTGTTAATAGAATAAAAACTCAAGGATTACTTAAGCTTAAGACCTTATACATGATATAAAATTATATTTTTTATCGACATTTCACACCAAAATTGTACATTATTGACAGGTGGGATCTTGCTGCTATTGATTCACTGCCAAGCTACATGATATCATGTTACAAGGCTCTTTACACTATCACAAGTGATATCGCCAATATGGTCAGAAAAGAGCATGGAGTGAGCCCTATCAATCATCTCAAGAAAGCGGTATGTCTACTGGAATGGTTCTTCATTTCTCTTTAATTTCATTTTTCCTAAGCAGCTAAATATAACAACAATTTTGTGAGTAATCTCTTCTGCGTAAGGTTCCGTGATGTTCCTATCTTCCATCCATCATATCCATTCCCACACCACGTCCTCCATTCCCTGTTTTATTGATTTCAACCGGATTTCCTTGCATCATGTCAACTACCCCTCGTTTTATTGGCTTATCATACAAAATCGCATTATTTTCATTGTTAAGCCAATAAGTAATAAGTATTGATTCAGTTATCAGCTGAAGTTTCTTTTTGGTATGTAATCACACTAACACTAAAATGGCATGTAAATCACGATGATTTCATACACAATATATGTGTACCTGTTGCAACACATGTGCAATTACGTAGATTTATTTACAAAAATAATATCAAGTAAAAAAACAGTGGAAGAAATAATCTTAGTTGCCTGCCTTTTTTCTTCTTACAGTGGGCAACTTTGTTTGATGGATTCATGACCGAGGGGAAATGGTTATCTACTAATCAGGTTCCTACATCCGAGGACTATCTAAGAAACGGGGTTGTCACTTCAGGAGCTCCACTTGTATTCATGCATCTTTTCTTCATGTTGGGACATGAATTACCAGAGGGCAACAATGACGACATCCATCGTGTCATCTCCTGCCCTGCAAAGATCATGAGGCTCTGGGATGACATGGGCAGTGCAAAGGTCTGAACACACCGAGAACTTCATCACATAAGAATTTAGGATATGCACTAACAACAATCTTAGATAAATTCATTCAGTTCATATCATGGTGGGTCAACATACACGTCAGTATTGACCAAATAAGGCATGATCTAACATTTTTGTTCTTTGTCTCATGCAGGATGAATCGCAAAATGGGCTGGATGGATCATACAAGGAGTTGTACCAAAGAGAAAATCCTCATGGTGACGTAGAGAAGCACATGCTGGAGATGATCGGGAGTGAATGGGAGGGTCTGAATAGGGAATGCTTCTCTGGGACAACGTCAACACTATCGCATAGCTTCATCACAGCATCACTAAACTTTGCGAGGATGGTCCGCGTGATGTATGGCTACGACGATGAGCAGAAGCTTCCAGTCCTTGAGGATTATACAAGGATGTTGCTCTTCTAAATCATGCATTCTATCAGATTATATTGTATATAAATCTTATAAATGAGTGCATTAGTTTTTGGTAGAGTTATCATGTAGGATGTTGAATAACATCCTGTACAATTAGCATATGTGTTTCATGTTTTTTTTTAGAAAAGGAGGAAGACCCCCGGCCTCTGCATCTGGACGATGCATGCAGCCACTTTATTAATTGTTCACGCAAGACCTTACAAAGTAATACAACAGTAAGAGTAAAGCCACCGTCTAGGCAACATCTGTCGCTACTCCTATGCAATTGATGAAGGGATGCTGATAGTCTAGGACTAATACCAAACAGACCTCGCAACCAAACCTAACATCTAAGACCCGAGGTCCTATCCAGGATGCCTGCCGGGTATGGGGCACCCACCGGTCTGGCACACTCCTCAACCAGGACGCCTGCCGGGTATGAGGCCTCCGCAGCCAGCTGCCACCAATCCATCTTCAGAGTTGTACTGCTGCATCTACCTTGCTCGGTCTAGCTGTCGTCGACGCCAGACCGTGTCACCCTCCTGCGCGAGTCCATCTCCACGCATCGGACGCCGAGTCACCACAGCGCCATGCCGCCGAGATCCGTCGCCATCAATGAGTGAGATGACACACCGCTCCACCAAAGAATCCGTCCTCTGGTCCCTCGATCACGTGTGTACCTCCAAGAATGACGCCCCCAAGGGGGGAACGACACCAGAGCGCTGCCGTCATCCGATCATCCGATCTAGAGGGTTTCCCCCGGAGGTAGCAGAGAGTGGCCTTGAAGTTCTCCACGGCGATGCCTTCAAGAAGGGAACGATGCAGATAGCGCCGCCACCGCCGGCTTTGGCAGTAGCCGAAAGCAAGTTTTCACCCAGATCTGTTCGAAGGAATCCAACTCTCGTGCATGGCCGCCGCCAGCACCAGGCTGAGAACACGCCGCCGCCGGCACCTCCACGATGCCCAGAGGCCGCGAGACTCGCCGCCACCACGCCTGACAGGCAGCCACGGCTAGGCCCGAGCACCACCCGTATCCAATCTGGGGTCAAGAGCCCTAGGCCGCAGCCGTTGTCTAGGCGGCACCACCAGACGGGGACATGCCCTCCAACCTGCCGCAAAGCGAGCCGCCGCCGGAGCTTCGAAACGCCGCGCCACCAAGCCCACCGGGAGTGACTAATTAAGCCGCCGCGAGGAAGAAGGGCAGCCGCGCCAGGGGAGAAGTCCCGCCGCTGCCGACACGGGGGCTCTCGGCGGCGGCGAGGGGGAGGGGAGGGTGGAGGAAGGCCGATGGCGGGGGCGGCTAGGGTTCCCCCGTGTCGCCTCGGAGAGGGACGCGGGGGACGGGGACGGAAAAAAAACCGATGTTGCAACTCCATGATAAACATACATGGAAAAAAGTCTGGAACCGTCAACAACTCCATGCGGTGTTGCAATGTATGATGAGAAGCATATGAATTTATAGGAATTGGACACTGCAAGATACTTTGTGTATGAAATTGTGAATATATGAATAGATTGTTGGGTTGTGCAACTTTCTGACGATATGCAGATAGTTCTGGTGCTAGAGATGGCTTGCATTTAGTTCTAGCAATGCTCTCTGTACACAACAAGGCAGATGTATAAACACGAAAAAAAACTACAAAAGAAACCAATCTCATAAGGGCAAAGAAAACACCCGTTTGCGCCAGACACACATTGCAAACGGGGTTTGGGTTTTTCCCATTTTATGACGAGGACCATTCATAGACAAGTGAAATAAAATTAAGAGCTGATACCCACATCACTGGCAGAAGTATGTTGGTAGTTGCTAGAACCTTCTCCGGTGGGTTTTTTGTCTCGTCAAAGACAAAATATATTTTCGACAGAATTACCCACACACTTAGCAAAGAAGTCTAAACCAGATGGTACACTTAAAATTTACTGGAGTGCAAATATATTATAGAGCGGATTTCTTCATTTCTGTCTAGCATTTCACATCAGCTAGCAATTACGGGCTGCATCATTCAAGAGGGCGCACAGATATTGGCTATATATTAAAACAGCATTTATTTTTTCTTGTAGCCGTGACAGCAGGCACAGTCGCGCCGTAAGAAAAAGGAAAAGGCGTTCCGGCATATCAGAAGAGGAACACGTACGCGCGTTACAAACGTGCCATCTGATGGCGACTCCGGTTGTGATTCCGGGCTAAGTAGCTAGCTAGGCCGCAAAATGAGACCACCGGCCACTCGCGCTACGACTAATATACATTTGGACGATGGCTCCGTGTCCCAGTCTAGCTCCACTGCTCAGGATGGATGGATGGTTGGCCAAGAACGACGGCCAATATCAGCCGCAGCAAGGTTCGCCACACAGACTAGGCGCCAAATATGTCGGTAGCAACAACGTACGTGCTCAAGCTAAGCCATGCATATTTTTCACACATATCTAGAGCGACCGCGCCAAGGTATATATACACACATATCGCACATTTTTTTATTAACGTGATTTCTTATTCAGAGTGTAGAATTAATATAGATAATAGACGGGTAGATGCTCCATAACTAAGCATCATAGTCCATATTAAACTAGATTCCACTTACTTGGAGCTAAAGTCTATATTAAAGTTAATAATACACCAATCCAAGTCGAAGTCGAGGTTGATCACCGACAGATTGTCAGAGCATGACGCCCCTGCTTCGCGGATGCCCTGCCATGGCACAACGCCTGGCCAGAGTCGTCGGTGTCGAGCTAGTCGAAGAGAGCGTCACACACTCCGCCGCCTCGATCAAGAACCGTCGGTTCGCCTCTGCCTTGCGTTCTCGGTGATGGACCCCTCGAAAGTGAGCTGGAACGTCATCACCTCCGGGTCAGTGGCAAGCCGACCGGGAAACCTCCTCCGTGATTTGCACCACCATCTTTCGGTGCTCCTCCTCCTCGAGCAACGCTTGCTCATAGTCCCGTTTCTCCTCTGTTGCAATATGGTCGCCAGAGCGTCCTAGTTTTTAGCTTCCTCTGTCGTCGTCTCATCTCCTCCTCCACCTCGGCTTCCTCTGCTATGGGGCTGCCAGCTGCGCCTCCTCGCACTCGTTGTCAGAATCGTCGTCCAAGGATGAAAATTTGATAGGGATGATAGCCACCGTGGTGACACCCCAACGCACTGCCCACAACAGGCAGGCAGCAGCCAAGGTTTTCAATTTCGTAAACAAAAAAATTTTGGGCCTCACAAAAATATGTGAAATTTCAGGCAAAAAATTGGATTTTGAGATTTGAAATTTCATTGGATTATAACCTAATTTAAATTTATTTTAAAATTAGTTTGAATCTGGATCAAAATTTTGGGATTAAAAATAGTTCAGACCCCACCGAAATATGCGAAATCTTGAAAATTTCAATGAAATTTCGTTAAATTTTTTACGCCTGGCAGCAGCGACGGTGATTTGTGGCATTGGCGCTGGTGATTTGGGGAGAAATCTGGGCACCGGGGAAGGGTTAGTGTTTGTGTGAGGCACCGGCCTGATTTTATAACCAGGGGGAGGGGTCAATTGGATGGCTTGCCGCTGGTTGAGCCATTTTTCCAGTGAGTGAAGCCGAGAGGAGATTTGAGGAGAATGGATGTACCTTATTAAAAAAGGATAAATTTGAAGGTAAGCTTCTTAAATTTAAGCAGAAAATGCATTTTCTGGTTTACCCGAGCAGAACCATACACGTCGTCATCGTCTTCACGTCCCCTGATTCTAGTATTTTTCATGGCAACACATTGGCATGTATACACATGGCTGAATTACAAGCAGCAGGCAGCCGACGTCATACAACACGTCGCCGCCGCGTCGTCACTTGAGACGCAAATACACGGTTGACGACGGCCAGCCATCGGGGAAACGCTCTTCCCATGTGGTCTGGGCCAGTAAAAGAAGATAGGAAAGCAACCAATAGCAGGAGAAGTTCCTTATCCTCACTCCGGTTGTTCATTTCAAACCTGCAATCCCTAGTTCCTACAAGATGGAGAGATATATAGCCCAGGATGAAGATGCCATATGTATTGCCAAGGACGAGGAAATATCAGGTGTATCCGGGTTTGTGGTGCAACGTGCACTAAAGGCAAGCTAAAATATCAGTAAAAAATGTGAAAAATATCAAAACTGGAGAAACAGCCAAGGATGGAGATGCCATATATTACCAAGGGCAAAAAAATATCATGTGCATCTGGGTTTTGTGGTACAACCAGTTGTATCCCGCTCGAAAATCACTTAAAAAGCTTTTTAAAAAATCTGACATAAAGGCAATACGATCAATATAGAGTGGGTAAATTCCAAATTTGTCACACAGCTCAAGAATGAAAAATGACCATTGTCAGCATGCATAGTTGTAAATTCATCGCTGATCTGAACAATGATGGTTTGTTTGGTACTATAGCAAGCTGGTTTTTTATTCTGTTGCTATTTCAGATTTTTTTTAGAAAGGATATACATATGTAGACGCTCACACGATGCACACACTCATCCTTATAAAAGCGCACATACAACCCTATCCTATAACCACATCCGAGAGACTGAGCCGGCATTTCTTAAGATTGATAAAGTCATCATAGGCCCATGTAGTCGACATCCACACCATACCACTAAAAGAATAGCGACAAAGCGAGTGAAATAAATCCAAGAAATATGAGAGCATTTATGTCAGGTCTAAAACGCTGCTTCCACCACAAAGAACTTAACCATCTAATCTAGTTCTAAATTTTATGACATGCGGGCGTGGTGTATACATGTTGTACCATGTTTTCTTATCCAGAATATTGTATAGCTACTAGAAGTTGTCTTTTAAGATTTTGTGCACTAGATACCACAAGCCCGCCACAAACCATATCCAAGTGTATCCCTTCCACTTTGGCCGCTACTTCAATATCTTGGACCATAGGGAAGGGGATACCGTTGTCTTGTTTGGTGCGTTCGTCAGTCCATTCCATAGCTAAACTTAGTTATTTTGATGGTGGCGATGAGATAGCGGCGACGCCTCTCTGTCAAAATAAATAAGTCCACCCTTCTCCATGTCCATTTCAAATGGAGTTGCTGGAGGTGGGGTCAGGTGAACTCATCATGGTTTGTCCACCCTCATGTCCTTCGGTCTAGAATAGCGGGGCGATGGTGGCACATGCCCTCGAAAAATGGTGGCCTCACATGATTTTGGAATCGGCTAAACTAAGATCGGGTCTTCCCTCTATGATGCAACCACATGGAAGCGGCGTGACAAGATCGGTATAAATTCCTACCTCATATAGTAGTTGACCACCGATTTTGTGCTCTCACCTCTCACGGTGAGCTCCAACCAAGGCTACACAAGCTTTTTTTTACAAAGTATACCGGATTATACCGTGCCTGGCTTCAGAAAGAATGATGTGAAAACACTAAGGCTAAGCCTAAGCCCTACACAAAATACAAGAGCATTTTATTTTTATATAATTTAGTTATTCTTAGGACATAAAAATAATCTATTCTAACTAAAATACTACTTCCCCCGTAAAGAAATATAAAAGCGTTTAGATCACTGAAGTAATGATCTAAACGCTCTTACATTTCTTTACAGAGGAAGTACTTTTTAGCCATTTCAGTATTTTTTGTTTTCCGGCTAAACTTCAGGTGGAAAAGTAGAGCTTCAGCCTGCCGGAAGTCAGGCTTCATGCCTATGCTGCCCATGCTTATGGATCTTATGGATCGAGGTGTCGAGTTACTTATGGTCTCTGCAGTTCATAATTACAATGTTGACAATCAAACAGATGCCTCCGTGACCTTTGACGGCAAGGACCTTATTCCATTTTTTTGCAAAACGTTGTACAGATGCAGACCTTCACATATACGTACCTAGATTGAGCCCTATGGACCGAGAAATGCACACCCATTTGCTGTCATGGGGCACGTCGCTCACAACTAAAAGAACAAAGCAGTTAAATTCTCGAATAAATCCAAGAAAGTGCGAGCAGCTATGTCAAGTCTTGGACTTGAATCTGAGTGGGCAAGTTCTGCCACAGAGAACCTAATCGACTTGTGTTTGCTTTTTATTTAGTGTATCCATATGTCTAGCACCTTTCTACTTTGTACTTATAAGCTTTCGTCGACTATCTACGTGAGTGTATCCTTTTTCAAGTATGTTTTTTACTCACTGGCTCAGAAATCAGCTCGGATATGACTCTGCAGCCAGTTTCCAGGATGGTTGGCCACTGAACGAACTGCACAGTGAACCACATGCTGTCCAGACAAGAATATATCTTAGGTAGCGACTCTAGTTGAGGCCAAACGATACTTTCCACACATAGGTAGCTAGTCGCCTAGTCAGATCCTTCAGGCATGATCACCATACATGTATACATCACTATACTTTTCACACACCGTTTGTCATCTTTGTACATGAAGACGACCGTCGGATGACATGCTAAATGTAGGAGATTCACATGTGCCCAGCTAGCTAGCCACTAGCTAGAACGTAGAAACATCATCGGATGTCACGGAGTACTACATTTGTAGTTTCCGGGAAATATCGCTTGGGGACCAGCTAACTAGAAAACATCCACCTGGGCAATATTTCAGGCATTCTTTAAAAAACTCATTTCCTATGATTGTGTTCTTCGTAATCTATACATGTTTCATAAACGGAGGCTGGCATATTTTCTTTGACTACCCATCTGCTCAGAGTTTATTAAGTTATGTCTATCACCTTAATAAAGGAGGCGCCAGTTGTTCCTTTCCCTATGGAGATTATTGCTTTTGTCACCTCGAATATTTAGCTGCCCCCGAATGACTTCATCTTCAAGGGGTTTGTCCTGGACAAAAAAACTTTCGTTCCCTCCAGCCCCTCCCGCGTCACCTCCAAATGGCGACGAGGAGGGAACCCTAGCGCGCCACCGTTATTTTCCTCTCCTCCTCCCTCCATTTCCCTTGCCGTCGCTAGAGGGCTCCGTAGGGAAAAGCTCAGCAGGAGCCGGCGGTGGAGGGGCTGCTCCTTCCCCTCGCATGCGGGGTGGCTTTTGCGGATCAGCACGTGGAGCATGCGCTGGTTGCTGGTGGCGCACATGCGCGGAGGTGATGCAAAGGTGCGGCATCTGGGTGTTGGGCGGCGCAGCCGGTGCCGGGGCATGTTGGTGGTGGCGTTGGCGATAGTGCGGGCATCGTTCTGATCTGCGGTGTGGCATCCACTGGTGATGAGGGCTGCGGCGCACGTTGCTAGCCCGTGGCTACTTCTATGCCTTCGGCATTGGTGGCCGGCGACGGCAGTGGTCTTGGGCCCACACTTGTTCAGATCTGGGGTGAGACGGGTCGGTACAGTGTGGCAGTCATGTGGTGGCTACACCGTCGTGGCCACTGTCTTGTTGGAAGCACATGGTAGTGTTTGCGATCTTCCTTCTCCTGGGTCTGAGCTGGCGATGGCAGTGGTCTTGGGCCCGCACTTGCTCAGATATGGGGTGAGACGGGTCGGTACAGTGCGGCAGTTCTGTGGTGGCTACAATGTCGTGGTTGTTGTCTTGTTGGAGGCACATGGCAGTGTTTGCGGTCTTCCTTCTCCTGGGTTTGAGCTGGCGGCGTGCGGGTGTGCATGTAGCGGTAGTGCCTTTGACCTAGGGTCCGTGCTTGGGTAGCCAGATATGGGCCCAGGGAAGGTTGAAATTGCCGCTCCTGGTAGGTGAGAATGGGCTCGGTCCAGGTGGTTCCCGTGGGCGATGAGTTCCCTCTCCCTGCGGGTACGACGGGCGATTGTGGTGAATGGGACATCGATACGCTGTCGTGCAGATCAACGTCAAAGGCCACCGGCATGGCATCGTGCAATCTTGCAAGGCGACGGTTGTCGGTAGTCACGGGGTTGTGTCCCACTACCCCACGGTCCATCGGGATTGGCTAGGGACACGGGCATGGATGCCTCCTATCATTGGAGGTATCGACCCAAACTCCTTGGCTAATGCCAGCCTAGGAGTGAAAGGAGAACCCTTCTAATCTTCCTATCGTGGTTGGTGCACAGTGATGCAGGGAGTTGGTTGTGTCTTAGACATGAATGCCGGGCTGGTGGCCCTGGATGGCGGTCCGCATATGGTTGGCTCTCTAGTGGGCACTATAGTGGCGGTGGTGGCTTTCCCTCTTGGTCATGTGGGTGGTGAGAGGTGCAGCGGCTGGTGGCTCGAGCTCGTTCTCTGTTATTGGTAGTGGGGACGCCCATATCCATACCTTGGGATCTGAAATCATCGCGCTTGTCCTGGAGTAGGATAGGAACGATGAGGAGTATGGTTGTACGAACGAATAAATAGGGGTTCAAAACGGACACGCCCGATACTGACCAGGCATGTTCGTAGACGTTTGGGGGGGGGCAGATTTGCTAAATCCATTCCCACGAATCAAAGGTTCCGAAGAAAATTTTCCTATAAATTTCTATCATTTACAATTTCTATAAATTTCATGTAAAGCAAATTCATTGCACCAACTCCCTCTAACCAAAAACCGTTAGCATTGCCTACGTCTAAGGAGTAGAATGATAATATGTGGGCTCGAATATGAAACCCACCTTAGAGGCAGGTTTAGAGTTACAACCTGCATCCTCGAATCCTGCTCAAAGCGTCCGCGGACGCCCCGGTCAATGAAAAAAGCGACCCAACCGGATCCATCATGCAATCATGTCCGGGCTGTCCGCGAATCCTCATGTTGAGGATAAATGTGGGGAGCATATGAGGGCTCGCGGACGCGCCCGGTCGGTCCGCCATGTAGGACGCGGCTCACCCCGTACCACTTTCTCTCTTTCTTTTTTTATTCTTTTATTTATCTCTCTTCATCTCCAGCAATCATGTGCAAGTGACCGGATATATGAGGGAAAAAATGAAAAGTGTGGTTGCATAAATAAACAAATAGGGGCTTAAAACGGAAACGTCCGGTATAGACATACCGGGCGCGTCCGCAGACGTTTAGAGGGCTAGATTTGCTAAATCCGGTGGTAGATACTATTACACACCGATGATGCTCTTTTGTCAATTATTCTCTTTATTAAAAAGTAATAATTAACCTCATGTTTCCCAAATAAAACGAATTAACCAGGTGCTCCACCAATAATAGTTTGGCACCACACGACAAATTTGAGTGTGTTGATCTATTTTTAATTTTTTGTGAGGAAGGTCTAGGTACACTCGCATTGCCAGTACCAAGCGTGTGCACACATGCTACATATGTTTGGGGAATTCTTTTTATTTGACCGCTCTTTTAGTAGCTAGCTAGTAGTAGCATTCACGGTTCAAACGAAACCGACCGGCCTAGATGTTCCTTAGGGCATCTCCAATGCCGACCTCAAAATTACAGTATCCATTATAGACTGGTCCGAACCATTCCATGAACAGTGATATGGAAGCTGGCAATCCAACCGTCTCCACATACATTTCAAATCAGATTTCAACAAACTGAATAAATTACATGCAAATCGAATGATTTTCATATAAGGCGGACAAACAAATTACATTTCTGACATATTTCTACTAAACTATAGCGGACTAGACTATTTTTACCTAGTCTAAATGATTGCGGGCCGCGACGGCGCCCGTTTCCCGCGACATGTCTTCCCCAGGTTTGGCAGCAAGCTCACTGGCCGGCTGTGAACCCCGGAAGTGGAGCTTCAGCGGGAGGGAAAGAATAGTAATTGCCTCCTTGAAGCTCCGGCAAGCTCTTCGGCTGTGAGGCCCGACAACGCCTGCCTAGGACCGAAGCGGTGGCGGCCGCCCATGTTCTACTCTACCGCGCTATCAACGGTGGCGGTCGTGGATGTGTCGGTCTCGTCGTTGTGGAGGCACGACGCGAACGACGGCGGTGGCGCGGCCGACGCGGAGCTGGCGGTGTTGTTGGTGTCGTCCTCAAATTCCTTCGCCACCATGTCGATGTATGTAAACAGAGCATCTTTCTCTGCCAGCAGGACGTGCAACCGCGATCGCTCATGGATGATCTTGCAGCGGTGCGGTTAGACAGGAACAACACTTTCCGCCCTTCCACGTCCGCTACCATGGCCATGACGGCGTTGTCATTTGCCAGGTCACCGGCGATTTGCTCCTCCGCAAGCTAGTGCTCATCGAGGAGCCAAAGATTGTACCTCTGGTTGGCCTGCGCCAGCCGGAACGCCACCTCCCGCTCTTGCGCCATCATGTCGGTGAAGTGCGCCTGGGCCTCGCTCATGGTGATGCCGAGCCTGACAATGTAAAAATAGCGGCCGTGGCCAGGCCAAGCGACGGGGTGTTTAATGTCGGCCAGGAGCCGAAGAGATGGGTGACGTTCACATGTGGGTGCGGAAGTGTATCTCTCGACAACCATGCTTTGTTTAATGGAGGGAGGCGGACGGATGGGTGGTGTTTGAATGCGGAGAGAAGACGAGTACACCGGGACGCGGCGTGGGCGGCGCTCTCGGCTAGCGCGCCCCTTCAATGTCGGCTCCAGTCAGAGGTCGCGTCCGTTGCCGGCAGTCATAAATGTGGCGCTGACACTCTGGAGCGGCGCCGACTGGCATGAATGCGAGGCAACTGCTTCACGCCGAATGGGCGCGGGTGAGGAAGAGAATTTCGGATAATACTGGGGTGTCTGATTCGTGCGTGGCAGTGGTCTGGATGCTCAGAAAGCCCCTCGTCTTTCGGTTTGCAGAAAAAAAAGGCCCCAATCGGTCAATGGATGGATAAAGTACCGCGTTGAATAGCAAAACATGTCCAGACCGTCTGATCCACAGAAATATCGGGCAATTTAAAGGTGGAGATGCACCATCATACATAGTACGTTTTTTTTGCGGACATAGTACGTTCTGCGTGCATCGCTAGGTAGCTAGGCAACAACCGGTCGAAAACTCGCCCATCGGTAGACTTTTCCATGCCCCTCTCGACCAACCAAAACCCCCTTCCACCGGCCAGATCGAGACGTTCACGTACCCGTGACTCAGCATCATTTGTGGTACTGCTACAGGAGCAGAATGCTGGAATGTACGTATATACATATACAATTTTTTTGTGAAAATACGCATATACATGTGTGGCTCTAGGACAGCATGGACAAACTCAAAAACCGTGTGTTGTGTGCAGGATGTCGCGATATTTGTCGTCTCCATCACTACCAAGTAATGCACATTTACTTAATCTACTCCTATCCAAGTTTATTACTTTCACATCCCTCACGCGCGTCACGTCATGCATGCACACTAACCATGTTTTTTTAGAGTACCAGGGAGGGCCTCCCGGTTGCACTGAAAATGAAGCCAACAAGTTCACAGAATCTGTCATGGCTAGAGGCCAAAACATGCAACTAAGAAGAATAAAGCAGAGTTTACTAACTACAACTGAATCCTCAAGTAACACACATGCCGAATATCCACTATGTTCACTATATTCTTGGCTTGACCGGTACACCATTGGATGCAAGATCCGGCCTGCTTTTTAGCTTCCAGCATTCGAATTGTTCGTTTGGAAAATTTGGAACTGTTTAGTGTAGTATATCAATTAATTCATCGTGCTTTGTGGGTCTAGCGGGACCACACTTGCATCCTCATACACCATGCATCTTGCTATGAGCAGCAACTAGCGTGAAGAAATTATGATAAAGTATATGTATGTATTTTTTTTACCTCAAAGTATGCATATATACGTACTAATAAAAAGGCCGTCAACGGATGCAAGATGAAGAAGACTACGGCATCCCCAAGAATTTGACATTTTTTGTTTGGATGTGTTTATAAGCACTTGTTAAAAAAAGAGATGTATATTCTTCTGATATTTTTAGGAGCAACATGTTCGTCATGTTTACTTGGTTTCCTCTTGCTCTGAGCGCGTGTACGAACGATGCGTGTGTGTGTGTGTAGGTACTACGACAAATTGACTTAGCATGGAGTCTCTAGCTAGCTAGGTCACTAGCTAGCAGACGTATGCTACAATCGTGCACGTTTAGTGAATTTTGCACATGACTCACCTGGGGCAGACAGTCCACTCCTCGGTGGAGGATGGATCCACGCAGCTGCAACCTCTGCTCTGCTCTCCTCCCATCTCCCTATAAATATGGAGGGCATGTATGCATTGCTCATATCCCCCATCCATCCAAAGAAGCAGCAGCAGCTACTTGTTCATCTCATATCATCCAGGCTAGTTAGTTACCAAGTTAACTAGCCTACTTAGCCGATCTGTAACACGTCACACTTCGCTAGCCAGCCACCATTAAATCAGAAACCGATGGCTGCTGCGCATGCCTTCTTCTTCTTCTCCTCGGTCGAACCGGTGCTCCTTTCGGTTTCACCGGTAGCTGGAAATGGTGGCCGGAGCGGCCGCAACCATGGCTTCTTCCGCCCTTCGACGGTGATATGTCCCGGGCGGGAGCCTGCGTCCCATGGGCTGTCCGATGATTTTGACTTCCAGGTATATATATTGTTATGGCTGGTGAACGTACTTAGCACTCATGTTTGTCTTTTTTAGTTACACCACGGGTCGATTCCAAACCCATCAGAGCTAATGTTGAGCCTAGCTTTTTGAATCTCACCAGGCTGTCTGTCATAAACGGCACCTTCCAAGGAAAGAAAAATAAAAGAGACTTGGTCGTAGGAGAAACTAGTTAGTAAATCAGTCTTGATAAGTCTCAGTCGTCTGAGATCTTGCGTTGAGATCCATGCAAAAAAATTGTTTTTTTCTCTCTTTCATGTTATCTTACTTTTAGAACCGGGCTTTACCCCTTTTCATTGCAAAGAACGGAAATACAACCAGTTCAAGCGAGAAAGACAGGAGGAGAGAAAGAGGTATAGCGAGTTCTAGCACTATCAGGAAACCCACCATACTAGCTCGCCGTCGAAACGAGTAGGACTCCCTCCCTTCCTTGTTGGACTAGGAGAGGAGAGGGAAGGAGAGAGGGGGAAAGGAAAGGGGGGCGTCGCCCCCCCTCCTTGTCCAATTCGGACTTGGGGGGAGGGGCGCGCGGCTGCCCCTTGGCCGCCTCTCCTCTTCCACCAATTGGGCCCATGAGGCCCAATAACCTCCGGGGGGTTCCGGTAACCCCCCGGTACTCCGGTATATCCGATAACCCCCGGAACCATTCCGGTGTCCGAATATAGTCATCCAATATATCAATCTTCATGGCTCGACCATTTCGAGACTCCTCGTCATGTCCGTGATCACATCCGGGACTCCGAACAACCTTCGGTACATCAAAACATATAAACTCATAATATAACTGTCATCGAAACGTTAAGCGTGCGGACCCTACGGGTTCGAGAACTATGTAGACATGACCGAGACACGTCTCCGGTCAATAACCAATAGCGGAACCTGGATGCTCATATTGGCTCCCACATATTCTACGAAGATCTTTATCGATCAGACCGCATAACAACATACGTTGTTCCCTTTGTCATCGGTATGTTACTTGCCCGAGATTCGATCGTCGGTATCTCAATACCTAGTTCAATCTCGTTACCGGCAAGTCTCTTTACTCGTTCCGTAATACATCATCCCATAACTAACTCATTAGTTGCAATGCTTGCAAGGCTTAAGTGATGTGCATTACCGAGAGGGCCCAGAGATACCTCTCCGACAATCGGAGTGACAAATCCTAATCTCGAAATACGCCAACCCAACAAGTACCTTTGGAGACACCTATAGAGCACCTTTATAATCACCCAGTTACGTTGTGACGTTTGGTAGCACACAAAGTGTTCCTCCGGTAAACGGGAGTTGCATAATCTCATAGTCATAGGAACATGTATAAGTCATGAAGAAAGTAATAGCAACATACTAAACGATCGAGTGCTAAGCTAACGGAATGGGTCAAGTCAATCACATCATTCTCCTAATGATGTGATCTCGTTAATCAAATGACAACTCATGTCTATGGCTAGGAAACATAACCATCTTTGACCAACGAGCTAGTCAAGTAGAGGCATACTAGTGACACTCTGTTTGTCTATGTATTCACACAAGTATTATGTTTCCGGTTAATACAATTCTAGCATGAATAATAAACATTTATCATGATATAAGGAAATAAATAATAACTTTATTATTGCCTCTAGGGCATATTTCCTTCAAAGAGGTGCATATTTCATGGATCATTTTTCTTTACATGCAAAATAACAGTTTGAGTAGAGTAGCACCATACCAGAAATTTTCTTGTCAAGGCTTCCACCCTCCAAGTATTCGAAGCAGAGAACTCTTTCTTCCACATGGGGAAAAATATATCCACCTTGGTGCTCAATGAGGTGATGTCCTTGGTGGTAGCAGTAGCCAACCAACTGAGTAATATTTGGATGTTGGACCCGCATAAGGTTATTAAACTCATTCCTAAAGTGCGTGTCGTCAGTATCCGGCCTCCAATAGAGCTTTTTGAGAGCAATCTCTTCCCCGTTTTCCAGTACTCCCTGTTACAAAAATACATGAGTCCTTGCAGCTATGTATCATTTGAAATTACAAGATCTAAGTAATATGCATATGAGTATACCTTGTAAACTACTCCATAAGCACCACGACCAATGACGTGCTCCTCAGAAAAATTATTTGTAATTTGTTCCAAATACTCGAGTGTAAACTTCCTTGCCGTCGCACTTGCCTGTTGGAACTTGTTCGCTAATGCCATGGTATCCTATATCTCCGGCTAGATTGACTAGCTCAGCTCTCTAAAAAAAAAACAGAGAGCATACCTTGTACTACAAAACAAGAAAAAGGAAAGAGTGCAGCTTATATTTTAGCATTAAACTTTGTAGACCCTCGCCTCGCCACTGGCACCTGCCGTGGGATAACGGGAGCGCCAAGAACACACAGTAAATGCCGAAGGGATCCGGGGGCCGGAATCTTCCTCTTCCCCACGGCCCGAACCATTCATCGTTGACCAGGAGACAGCGACCAGTTTTTAGTTTTTAGTTGGATTTGTTTTTGGGGATTCAAGGATCCACCACTGTAACTAGTCTGGGGCATTTATTTCATTTTCTCTCCATGTGATTTTCTTTTCCTCAGTTCCCATGACACTATGGACGGACGCACTCGCCCTAGTTCACAACTAAATGACAGATGTGAGATAAAACAGCGCTGTAGACTTTGACAGTAAAAACTAGTGGTCAAAACAGTGGCTAAATCTGTAAGAAAAAGGGTCAACTCCATACAAACCATGGCCAGCTTTCCCAAAACCGCGAAAAATACAAATGGAAAATAAGGCGAACAATAACGCTAGAAAAAGAAAAATTTCTGAAGCTCGTAAGGCAAAGGTGTGGATACGATTTGTATGGGATGAACCTGTATGGCAGGCGAGCAACCAGGAATGAAGGGTACGGAGCGGATCTGTCCGCGTAGGGGGCAGCTGATCTCTTTCCTCGCGTTGGTCGTCTTCTCTGGTGGAGCATCTCCACCTCGCACAAGCCTGCTGCTGCAGGAGATGGAAGACAAGTGGCAGAGGGTGTGGAATGCAGCAGGTCTGGACTTGGACCGGAAAGCTTCACGGACGCGAAGGATACGAGAGTCTCATATGGAGGAATCCATCCAGATCCAGTACTGTACTTGTTACAACTTCAAGATGGGTCATGGATTGTTAATTAACAGCACGATGGCTCGCGTGGGTAACCGTGTGCATCTGATTATTATTTATTTGTAAATATTTACTGAATAAATTACAGTGCAGATCATCGAGATTTACAACCTTTTGTCGTAGAGGTCTCTAATTCTAGATCTCAATTCTATTGTTAATATTAGATTTAGTAGAAAGGGAAGTTGCAGCAAGTAGTTTTACCGCCGGAGTGCTTTTGAATAGCCGAGCCAATAAAACAGAAAGATGTTTTAAATGCAACCAAAGTAGTACGTAGTAAACAACTAAACAAGCATATGTTCTGTCTGTGATGTCTCCAATCTGGCAGTGTGTCTGCTACTTCTGTAATTGCCGACTGTGATTTAATTTGGGGGAAAAAACCAGGTGTCACTGGAAAAAAAAGTTAGAATTATCCATTGTTCGTAATTATATATGGAAAGTATAGAGAAGGCTGGGCCACCCTTTTCTGAACTGCACATAGCTTGCATCTCCTGCCATTCTTTGGTTGTACCCCTTTGGTTGGGATTCTGAGTTCCTAGAAACGAATCTTGTTCTTAAGGCTGGTTCCACATGTTCAATTATTCGTAAGGCTGGTTCTGGTAGGAAAATTAACATGTATTAATCCTTGCTGCTTGCTCTGTTTTTGGTACTACTGCCTCTGCTCATCTTGGCTTCATCTTATTGAAACCATGTTACAAAGTGGGTTCAGTTTGAAACCATGTTCAGGCTGACAGTTTTTGCATGCCTCAGGTGCTTCGGCTTGCCGGTCCGAGTACTTAGGATCGCCGTGCTCCACGCAGGGGACGGCGTGAGCGTCGCCCAATAGAAGTTGCAGCAAATAGTTTTCCCGCTGTATTACTTTTGAACAGCGAAAGTACTTCAACAGACAAATGTATATTCCCAGAGTTACAACACGCCCAGTTTTCCCTCCAGTTTTGTTCCTGCATTTCTTTTCTCTTCTCTCTAACCTAGCAGTGTGTCTACAACTTTGTAATGTTCGGCTGTAATTTCATTTGGCATAAAAACTAAAGAAAACAAAAAAAAACTAGGTGTCATGAAAAAAATATTACAATAAGCATTGTTCGAAATTATGTACTAAGTTCAAAATTATATACTATGCAGCATTTACCAGATATTTAAATCAGTTCAAAAATCTCCAGAGCTGAACATTTCTCTGATGGGTTGGGCTTTGCTCATTCTCGTGCCCAGCTACATGCGTCACGACCCTTGTCCCAAGCTCTTCCAGTGGTGCTTAGCACTGCATGTCCACTCTCTAATTAGTCCCACCTCGCTGGTTTAAGCGACACTGGACCAGTTTATAAGGCGAGGCGGGGGTTGTTGTGGCACGACCTTACTTGAACAGGATCTGTTCTATAGGCTCGTACCGCTGCATCCTTTACCAATAAGGAGGCAAGCACTTCAGTCTGGTTGATGCATTCTAACCTCATGATTAACGGCCTGGATTCACCTGATGGGTGCATTCAATGGCTGTAGAGGATCGTTCCTGCCCGGTTCACACTGGTGCAGGGTGGCTTAGAGGTTGTCTGACAGACTACACAACATATTTTTTATTTTTTATTTTCCTTTTGAACTTGCTTAGCCAACAAATCTTCCTCCTTAACCACACATCTGAAACTATGGATGGTTCAATTCACAGTATAGTATTAGTAGTGCCAGTAAGATAAGATGCACCCACTTTATTTTTACCTGCACTAGTACTGGTCACTGCAAATATAACCGAAGGTAACATAAGCCAACTGACCACATGCATGATCCATACATATATCCACACCTGTTCCAGGAGCTCCATCGCTGAAAGATTTTGCTTCACAGCTCAAGGTTTTATCCAATACCTACCAGTCCCTGGATCACATGCTTGGCTTGGTTCGTCGTTGAGGCCGATTTGGAGTCTTCATCCGACACGACGTGTCACACTGCTCAGCTAACGATTCTCCTGCTACAAGTCCAGTGGATGAGCGTCTGAAATTTGCCACCGCTGAGAGTGACAGTAGCAATGAGATGTTTCACTACTGAACTGGGAGAGAAAACTGAACAAGATGGCAAGGAACTAGTGGCTGAAAAAGTATGTTGAGGAAGGAAAATGTGTCCAACTAATCATGATTAGTTAAGCGCCCTCGAGTGAAAGCTCGACAAAAGCACCAGTGGTCTAGTGGTAGAATAGTACCCTGCCACGGTACAGACCCGGGTTCGATTCCCGGCTGGTGCATCCTGTGTTGTTTTGTTTTATTATGGTATCTTAGTTTTTTCTTTTTAAATAGCAACAACAAAAAATTGTGACTAAATCTTGTTTTATAACCTAGAACAGCCCGGGCAACAAAAACGATTCTGATTAAAGAAACTAATTCTCTTCTTCTTAATTACTCGATGAGGCAAATCATTTACCTCCGTTTCGAAAAATAAAATGTATTTGTTGAAGGGTACTGAGCCTGATTGTCTTGTGTGTGTGTGTGCCATTTTTCACTGCCATATGTATTCTGTTTTTCAGGTATAACAAGAAGCTTGCACCCTCTGCAGAAGAAGAATAGAGCCGAGCCCCTTGTCGACCGACCGATCAACGCCTTGGGTCGTATTCATTAGCTTGGCAAGGCCTTGACGAGCGACGTTATCTGTTGTCAATCAGGTTGTCGATGTTCGTCGTCAGCGCTTCCTTTCACATGTTTTGCAGTGACTGACAGCCTGTTTCAGAGATGCTGAGAAATTATTCCTTACCGCCTTTTCTTTTTTGAAATCAGTTGTTCCTTACCGCTGATCTTGGTTTTGGTACTGCCTTTGCTCATCCTGGGTCCATCCTCACTTTGGGTTTCACTTTGGTTGGTCCCTGATATGCATTCATGCACAAGCTGCGGCCCGCCGCGTCGTCGTCGTGCGCCTCCCTCTGGCGCGATCGAGGGCGGCGGCAAGGATGACACCGCCGTGCGCCCCACAGAGGAAGGATGGCGGTCAGAGGCCGTGCTCCACCTTGACTTGTTGGATTTCTGATACGGCCGTACTGGATCGCAAGCAGAGTTGCAGCAAGCAGCGTTCCCACTGGAACACTATTTGAATAGCTGACTCAACAAAACAAAAAGACACTTCAGCAAAGTGCGTGTTCTGTCTTTGATGTTCCGGAGTTCTATACCACACCCATTTTTCTCTAGTTTTGTTCCTATCAATCACTTTTTTCCCTCCTCTTTCAAACATAGCAATGTGTCTGCTACTTTGCTAATGGCCGACTGGATTTAATTTGGCATATATATATAAGATAAAGAAAACAAAAGACTAGCTGTCTTGAAATAAGGAGAGGCTATGCAGCTAAACTAGTCCAAAAGTAGAGGCTATGCAGCATTTGCCATATATTTACTTACACTAGTTCAAATTCTCCACAGCTCAACATTTCTCTGATGGGCTGGGCTTTGCTCATTCTCGTGCCCTTGTACATGGGCCACTAACCTCCTTCTTTCCAAGCTCTGCCTAAGGAGGCGCTGCTGCATGTGCATGCAATACTCAATTAGTCCTACCTCACTAGTTTACAAGACACTGGAGTGGTTTATAAGGCGAGGCGCAGCTGAAGGTAGCACGACCTTACTTGAACAGGATCTGTTCTATAGGCTCGTACCGCTGCATCCTTTACCAATAAGGAGGCAAGCACTTCAGTATGGTTGATGCATTCTAACCTCTGGGCCAGAGCGTGATTAACGGCTTGGATTAACCTGATGGGTGACATCCAACCGCTGTAGAGGATCGTTCCTGTTCCAGTACACACTGGTGCGGGTGGCTCAGAGGTTGTCTGACAGACTACAACAATTCTTTTTTACTTTTGCAACTCTTTGAAAACCATTTCTCTTTGATCAGACTACAATAATTTGTTTGCTTTTGCAACTCTTTTTTATCTTGTGGCACCCAATTCTCTTGGAAACTATGCATGATTCAGTTTTATAATGGATCTGGAATCTAGGTACTTTTTTTCCTTTTCGAACTTGTTTAACCAACAAATCTCCTCCTTGATCATACATCTCAAATTATGTATGATTCAGTTCACAGTATAGCATTGGAAGAGGAAATTATTAGTAGTGGTTTCGTTCTCATTCAGGTCGATTCAACGCCTTCATCCGACACGACATGTCACACGGCATCCATGTGTGTGAAGTAAACAAGATCCAGTTAGTGTTCTACAACCCAAGGTAATTGACTACAACTGTACAACACCAGTAGATGGATCATCTGACAGTGAGGGTGGCAGTGAGATAATTTTACTACTGACCTGGGAAAGGAAATTGACCCAGATGGCATCTGTACCTGATGCTTCAGGAGGTAAGAGTGCTTGTTGCTCTCCCAAAAAAGGTTTGTTGATTGCTTGCTTAAGATTAATGGCTGGTCCACGTTTTCTGGACTGCACATGCTCTGCATCTCCTGCCATTCTTTTGTTGTACCGGAACATGAACCTGGTTCAGAAGGCCCTTTAACTAGTATTCTTATGTATTCAGTTAGCCAGCGAGAGGATTAACCACATGACCAAGGAACAATACGGCAAATAAGAAGGGCCAATCCGCCACAAAATCCACCAAATGCTGTGGTTCGCTTTCCCCAAATGCACTACCATCCAGTAGTATGACCGTGGCAGCAGCGGCCATGGTGCCTTGCTTGTCCACCTCCATGGTGGCCTTATGGTACACCCCGGCGATGGAGAACCGCCATGCCCGTGCCCGCCGCTGACCATGCCTGAGAAATCGGCAAGTCGCCACCTTCGAAAGCTCTGCTGCCACCATGTTCAGGCTGGCAGTTTTTGCATGCCTCGGTGCTTCGGCTTGCCTGAGCGTCGCCGAATGGAGGTTGCAGAGGACGACAGCATCGCCGAATGGAGGTTGCAGCAAGTAGTGTTCAAACAGAAAGATACTGTATATGCCAGCAAAGTACTATACCAAACAAGTGTATGTTCTGTCTGTGTGTGATGTCTCCAATCTGGCAGTGTGTAGTCTTGCTACTTCTAATGAGTAATGGCCAACAGCAATTTAATTTGGAAAAGAAAAAAGAGTAGGTGTCACTGAAAAATAAGGTAAGAATTTGCTATTTTACGTAAATATAAATGGAAAGTATAGGCCATGCAGCAGTAGATATTAAACCGCTTCAATATCTCCAGACTCGCACAGCTGATGCAACAAAAATGGACAAAGGAGAACGAGATCATAAATAATTCAAATTCGCAAAAAAGAAAGAGATCATAAATAATTCCTCACATGGGTTGGGCTTTGATCATGGGCCATGACCCGCGTACCCTTCCAGCCGTTCCATGCTCTGGCTGAGTAGGCGCTGCTGCATGTGCCTGCTCTACTTAATTAGTCCCACCTCGCTAGTTTAGACGATGCTGGAGCAGTTTATAAGGTGAGACGCTGCTGACTGTAGCACGATGGTTGATGCATTCTGACCTCTGGGCCAGAGCGTGATTAACGGCTTGGATTCACCTGATGGGTGCCATCCAACGGCTGTAGAGGATCGTTCCTGTTCAAGTTCACACTGATGCAGGGTGATTATTGCTTGCTTCTTTGCTTAAGAGTTTGATGAAATATTATCCAAAAGATCAAGTCCCACACTAATGACAGAGCATACATAGGAGGGCTACGTAAACTAACAACTGAAACAGAGGTTGTCTGACAGACTCCACAAATCTTTTTTTTTCCTTTTTGGCTGTAGAGCTAGGATGTGGTTGTACAACATCTGGCAATTACATTCAGTTGTTGTTCCACATGTAGGAGTACAAGGCTACAAGCTTATGCAGAATAGATTCATTTTGCAGCTTCAAGTCAGGGTGAAATCCATGGATTAATCATCTGAATTAGCTAACTTTCAGACATCTATGAAGGGTGGGCTGCAGTAATCCTTTGGAGATGCTCCAGCAGTAATGCTTTGAAGATGCTCCAGCGTGTGATGATGGTCACAAAACAAGATTATTGCTTGCTTCTTTGCTTAAGAGTTTGATGAAATATTATCCAAAAGATCAAGTCCCACACTAACGACAGAGCATACATAGGAGGGCTACGTAAACTAACAACTGAAACAGAGGTGACTGGCAGGCAGAACTTGATATACCTGTCCAGGTGAGTTCGCCATCGATATGTACAGAGATCACTGAATTAGCAGTAGGCCTGCTTAGCCAGAAGCAAGTGGAACAAATCTCTGAGATCCAGCACTGTCTTTGTAGAATAAGTACATGAGGATCCAACAGTCGATCAGTAATCAGCAAGGTGCTCTCGTCCACACGCTTGTTTCAGCGAATGTAGAGTCCAGCACTCATTCCTTGGCTGCAAAAAGATGTCGAGGCTTCCATTCATTATCTCTACATAAGTTCAATTGGCTGATGCCCATACATGGTGGTCTGAATATGACAGGCTAAAAAATTCTTCTTAAACTTGTTCTCTTTTTGAATTTGTTTAACCACTCAATCTCTCTTCTTAACCACACATCTGAAATAATGTACGATGTAGGAGTATATTTTACACCGCGCAGTGTGTCACCCAAATGCTCTATGGAAGACTAAGGAACAATATTAGTTAGCAGGTTCCACATGTTCAATTATCCATTCCGCAACCAAAGGATTACACATATTACAGAATCATTATGTATTCAGTTAGCCCGCGAGAGGATTGACCACATGACCAAGGAACAATACGGCTCCCGTCCTCTCCTCGACCACGGCAAATAAGAAGGGCCGATCCGCGACAAAATCCACCAAATGCGGTGGTTCGCTTTCCTCAAGCGCAGCACCATCTAGTAGTATGACCGTGGCAGCAGCGGCCACGGTGCCTTGCTCGTCCACCTCGATGGTGGCCTTATGGTACACCCGGGAGATGGAGACCCGCCCATGCTCATCTCCGCCGCTCACTGTCGGGTGGTAGGTGCGACATATGCCAACGGGTGGCTTATCATTGTGGGAGCCAGTAAGACATCGCCGGTGCCTGAAAACGGGATAAGGCGAAGACATGCACGCCGGCGGATCTTACCCAGGTTCGGGGTTCTCCGTGGAGATAACACCCCTAGTCCTACTCTGCGGGGTCTCCGCATGGTCACTAGATCAACACAAGTAGTTACAAGTGTTCCTTGAGCTGTTTGGCTAGGGGAAGAAGAAGGGCAAGGCTAGCTCTTCTTTTCTCTCTATGTGGTGTGTAAAACTCTATGAGATCAACCCTTTGCATGGGTGTCCCGGGGGATTTATATAGGCCTACCCCCAGGGGTACAATGGTAATCCGGCTAGGCACGGGTCCCAGCCATCAGTGTCTGTGCTCGCCGGCTTCTCCGCCGGCCATTGGGGCCCGCCGACTGGTGGGTCCCGCCGGCTGCCGGCCTCTTGGCCGACAGGCCGGCCCTACCGCCTGGGGGCCTTGTCGGCGTCTGGTTACTGTTGCTTCGCCCCTGATGACGAGGGCTTTGTCGAGGTGAGCGTGGCTACAGTGCCGCCGCCTTGCGGGCTCTCACTGTAGCCTCACCTCGTCTTGTCTCCTTAATGATGCACATGTTTCGAGGGAGGGAGGTAGCCGGCTATTGGGAGCCGGCTACGCCCCAGGCCGACTAGGGGAGGCCGGGCCGCCTTCGAGCGTCTCTCTGGCTAAAGGGGCCCGCCGCCCGCGGGCCGTACTGGCGCCTGTCGTGGGTGACGTCGAGGTCAACATGGCTACAGTGCCGCGCCGGACGGGGGATGGCTGACCCGTACGGCGCCCTGTGGCCATGCTTGCTCCGGGATTCGGGGGTGCTAGGCTGTACTGCGGCCGCGCCCCGTCTCATCACCGTTATGTGGGTGCAGTCTTGGCCGGCTTCTGGGAGTCGGCCTTCTTCATGGCCGGCTTCTGGGAGTCGGTCCTCTTGGAGCCGGCTTCCTGGAGTCGGCCATCTCGTAGCTTTCTTCGGGAATGTTTTTGAGGCCGGGTCGCCTTCTGGTAGTCGGCCCTGGGGATAGCCGGCCAGAGGAAGGCGGCCCCATGCTCTGGATGCTTGAAGGCTCGATTGGCCTGATAATTTTTCGAAGAGCCAGGGGGAGTCGGTTAGGCTACCCGTGGCCATTTACTCCGACAGTAGTCCCCGAAGCTGGTTGGGCTTCGAGGCCGAGAGGAGGTCGAGAAGCTCGGTCAGCTTCTTATCTTGACGAGCCAGTAGCTGGGAGTCGGCTTCGGTTGGGCGCGCCGTCTTGACGAAACTTCTGAAGTCTGAAGGCGGGAGTCAGTTGGTGCGCACGCCGGGTTGCGGGCCGGCCGCTCGCCGCCCGCGTACCACGTGGCATCCTCCGGCTGAAAAAAGCCTGCCAACCCACGCGCGCGACAGGACGTCGCCGCAGGCCGGGGGCCCACCAATCCTACGCCTAGGCCCAGGCGCGGATTCTCTGTGGCCCAAAGCGGGCCGCACGCCTTTCGGCGGCAGTTTCTGCACGTCGTTAGGGCGCAATAATCGCGGGACGTGGGGGAGTGGGCGCAGTTAATCCCACGTTCCCCTCACGCCTCGCCTCCTCGGCTTCGCCGCACGAGGCTATAAGTAGGGGGAGGAGGGGAAGCAGCAGACGCTCGCACGCTCATCCTCTCTCCGCCATCTTCTTCCTCCTCCTTTCCATCGCAGCAGCATCTCGCCGCCGCGCCGTCCCGCCAATCTTCGCACCACCCCGCAGCTTCGCCGCCGCGGGGCCGTGCTTTCTCCGCCGCCGCACCCTTTCTCGCCAGCTTCTCGCCAGCATGCAGTACGGCGGAGACTGGGACGGCTCCAACGTCCATACGGACCACATCGACTTCCTCCGCAAGACGTGGCGGTTGCCCGGCAAGGACCAGGTGCGGGTCCGTCTCGCGCCGGAGAAGGAGATCACGCCGGCACCGGAGGAAGGCGAGCGGGTAATCTTTCGCTCGCACTTCCTGCGCGGCCTCGGTCTGCCCGCGAGCGCCTTCTTCCACTCCTTCCTCGAGTTTTATCAACTCCAGCCGCACCACCTCACTCCAAACACGGTGGTGCTGCTGTCCGCCTTCGTCACTATGTGCGAGGGCTTTCTTGGCATTCTTCCCACCCTCGAGTTCTGGGGGGAATTCTTCCAAACCAAGCTCGGCACCCGCATGCAGGGCGTGCCGGCTCAGAGCGGCGCCTTCATCGCGATGCGGAGGCCGGAAGCCGACAACCCCTTCCCCATCATCACGTTGATCCAGTCGGTGAAGCGCTGGCAGAAGTCGTACTTCTACATGAAGAACGTCGCCCCGCAAGGCGACTACGTCAACTTGCCGGCTTATGTAGCCGGCCCGCCGGCTGGGAGGCGGCCCCAGTGGTCCTATCGGGCCGTGACGCTGTCGCCGGCTGGAGCCGCGGCCGTCGCCCGACTCCGGGTAATGATCCAGTCGGAGGGCCTGACTGGGTCCGACCTGCTGGCCGCCTTCGTCATGCGCCGGGTGCTCCCGCTTCAAAGCCGCCCTCATCTGATCTGTCAGATGAGCGGCCAACTCGATCCGAGTCGGTTGTGCACCAAGGAGATGCCTCATGACGAGGTGGCCCATATGGTGAATTATCTCGCAAACTGCAAGCTCTCCGCAGAGTGCAGTTTGGCAAGGAGCCGTACTCCCGTGCTTATCCCCCGCCTACGGTATGCTTTCTTTATCTTTTCTTCTTTTAGTTTTGTCACCAAGTTTTTCTTGGCCGACTCTGACCAGTCGGCACGTCTTGGCAGAGCCCTCTCCTTCGACCTGCGGTCGGGACAGCGGGGGCGGATCGCCAATTTCTCCCCGACCGGGCGGAGCATGACTTGGAGGACCCCGACTTGGGGCGGCCGCCATGGACGACAACACCGAGGCGGGAGGCGGCGAGGCAGGCGGCGACGGGCTTGGAACCAGCTTCGACGACTGGCCGGATGACGACGAGGCGGAAATCGTCCCACGCCGCCGGCCGGCGTCCGACCATGGCGCGGGTTCCTCCGCCGCGCCGCCTGCTCGGGGCGGCGCGCAGAAGCGCCGGGCCGCGTCGGGCTTGTTTGGCAGTCGGCCGAAGAAGCCCAAGGGCGGGGCGGCGGCGACCAGACGGGATGAGGCGGCCGCGAAGGCGGCCCGCTTCCGCAAGGTGGTGAAGCAGCCGCAAACGGTTTCGGCGTAAGTGTAGATTCTTTTGCATATTCTTTCTTCTTTTCTTGTCGATTTCTGAATCCTTGTCTTGTCTCAAAAATCAGGGCTACGCTTTCTCTCAGCGGGTTGCTGCCGCCTCCGTGGTTGGATCGCCGGGAGGATCCGGGAGCACCCGCTGTGTGGACCCCCGCGCCGAGCTTCAAGCGGCGCCGAAGCGAAATGCGCGGGAGGCGTGGGAGGAGCGGCGGAAGAGCTGAGGGCGGCTGCCGCCAAGGCAGCACAGGAGGAGGCGGAGGAGTCGGCGAAGGCTGCAGCCGCAGCGAGAGCGGAGGGGGCCTTGCTTGTCACCCCCCTGCGTGTCGCGGTGCCCGAGATCCCGGAGCCCCCGCCGGAGTAAGCCGGCGGCGACCTGCCGGGGTTGGAGAGGGAGGACGACGTCGTCGTCCAGGAGAGGGAGGCGGCACCGCCCTCGCCGACTGGGGTGGCCCAAGGCAGCCGGCCTAACGCGCCGCCTGCGCAACCGGCTGGGGGCGAGCCGGCTGTGAGGACGGACCTAGTGGTCCAGTCGCCATCGCGCCAGCGCGCGGGGAAGGCAACTTCGGCTCCGGATCCGCAGAAGGCCGCGGGCTCCAGCTCGTCGGCCCAGGACGTGGAGACGGCCAGCGCCAGCTCGGGGTGGACGCCGGGTGGTGGGACGGCCGTGGTGAATGTGGCGGCGCAAGAAGTCCGGAACCGGCTTCAGTCCTAGGCCGCAGTGCTGAGGCAGTATAATGACGAGTTCCTTGTGACACGGGCGGCCATTCGGGTGAGTCTTCCCTTTTTTGCTTCTTGATCTTGGTTTCTTCCGTGGGGGCGCGTCGGCGCACCCACTGGGTGTAGTCCCCGAGTTCCGAGTCGGCTGCTGAGCAGGCGGCTTGGAACTTCTTGGTAGGCTTTGTTTGCTATCTTGTTCTCATTCGCTTCTCTGTCCGACTTGCAGGACTACCACAACCTCCGTGCAGCTGCCTTCAACTCCCAGGCTCGGGAGCTGACCCAGAAGAATGCTGATCTAACTGAGAGTCGGAGTAAGTGCTTCATCTTTTATCTCACGTGGGGGCGTGTCAGCGCACCCACTGGGTGTAGTCCCCGAGATTTGGGCCGACTGCTGAGCTGTCGGGTCTGATCTTTCTTGACGACTTCTTTCTTATTGCTCTTTTCTTCTCTGCCATACCTGCAGCGGCCAACGCCAAACTGAGGGAGTAGCTGGGTGGGACCCAGGCCACCCTTTGTGCTAAGGAAGCCGAGTTCAACGCCTTGGCTCAGGAGCGTGACCGCCTGGTCAAGAAGTTGGCCGACCAGGAGGAGAGCCACAAGGCGGCCCTGAAGGCGGTGCAGGATAGCGAGGCCGCCCTCCAAGCCGAATATGAGACCGAGGCGGTGAGCTGGGCCGAGGCGAGGCAGTCGTTGATCAACGGCTACGGCCAGATCAAAGACTTGGTTGACGGTAGGCCGCCCTCTTCTTCGTTCCTTGCTTGCCGCTTGCCGTTTAGTTCACTCTCTAACTTGGTATTTTTCTCTTCTTTCTCTTTCTTTCTTGAGCAGAGTACTTCCCTAGCTACTCTACTGCCGCCAACCAGGTCGTCGAGGCCCACCGCGAGGCGCAAAGGCAGGCTGGCGCTGAGATCGCGCCGAACGCTCGCCGGTCGCTTGAGGAACAGCTCCTGGCGATTCAAGCCCGCCTCCAGCCGGCTCACCGCATGCTCCGCCGGCTTCAGCGTGTTGGGGCGCAGGTGCTGGCCGCTCTCTGGCCCGGCGAGGTGATTCCCCGCACCCCCAGTCGAACTGCCGACTGGCTGGAGGTAGCGGCCGGCCGCTTCGAGTCCTGGAAGGCTTCTGCGGCTCGGTCAGGCGCCAGGCGGGCGCTGGAGTTCGTCAAAGCCTGGTATCCTGAGCTGAGCTTGGACCAGCTGGCCACCTGGCGGCAGGAGGCCGACACGGAGTTGGAGCTGGCGCGGCCGGCTATCATCCAGCGTGCCTCGGCGATCGCCGACTACACCGACACCAGCGCCTTTGCTCCTGAGATGGATGATAACGGCGTTGCCCAGCCGGAGGAGTGGTTCGGGCTGAACCCAGCAGATGGCGAGGACTCGGCGGAGGAGATCGACACCAGCGACGAGGGCGAAGAGGAGGAGGAGGAGGGTGAAGACGCCGTGCCAGATGGTGGAGCAGCCGGCCAGCCTCAGCTTGACCGTGCCTCCAGCAACAAGGCGCGTGCGAGCGCACCGCCTGCAGCCGGCGATGATCAAGCCGAGACTCGCCAGCCGGCCACTCCTCCAGCCGGCGCTGCCGTCTCCACCGACCAGCCCGGCTCCCCTGCTGCGCCCTTGGCCTAATCTGCCGCCTTTACTTTCCTGTTTTTTACTCTTTGAACAATATTTTGTTAAGTTTGCGCAGTTCCACCCACTGGGGGTGTATTCAAACTATATTGACTGCCGGCCTGTTGAAGGCCTTATGTGTAAATATAATCATGCATGTGTTTGGCTTTCCATTGTTCTTGCTTTTCATCCTTTGACTGTTTCCTTTGCCGCCCTCCCTTGGTTGCCGCCTTCCCAGCCGGACAGCTGCTCTGCAGTCTGTGGCTGGAGAGGTGCTAGGCCGGTTGGGAGGGCAAGTACTCTAGCTTTCTTGGATTGTAGCGAAGTGACTGGGAAGCCGGCCAGCCGGCTGTTTTGACAGCCGGTAGGCGTTGTGGGAGGCCGGCTTGTGTTATATAAGTTCGTTAGTTCTTAGCCGTTTTTCGTGTGGGCATCCCTTCCTGCCTTTGGCTCTTGCTAGTCGGACAGTCGGTTCTTCGAGCTGCGACTTACAACAAGAGAGGGCTCGGGTGCTGGCACACTACTTGTCTGACTTCAGGTAGAACTTTTAATATAACTCAAGGCGGCCAGTCCCCGGGCCGACTAGTCAAACCCGGTGCCAGATAGAGAATCAAAATGTAATAGTACATTTATGGGTATGACACTCGTCATTCATAGATAAAGGAGGGCAGTCCCCGAGTGCGCCTCGGGGGGCCCGTTGTCTTGTACTTAATACAAAAAAGGTAGCATGATACATACTGCTTTTAACTGTAAAATCTTCTCAGGAGATTGGCGTTCCATTGTCGTTCCGACTCCTTGCCGGAATCATCCCTCTTGCGTGCTCTTGGCTTCTGTGCGTCGATCAGGTGAGTCGTTGCCTAGGGCCTTGCTGATGACGAAAGGGCCTTCCCAAGGGGCCGAGAGCTTGTGTTGGCCGGCTGTTCGCTGGATCAGCCGGAGCACAAGATCGCCCTCTTGGAAGGATCTTGGCTTGACCTTCCGGTTGTGGTAACGGCGCAAACCCTGCTGGTAGATGGCGGACCGGCTGAGTGCTAACAGCCGGCCTTCTTCCAGCAGGTTGACACCGTCTTCTCGCGCTTCCTTGGCCTCCGCCTCGGTGTACATGGTGACCCGAGGCGAGTCGAACTCGATGTCAGTTGGGATGACAGCCTCGGCACCATATACAAGGAAGAAAGGAGTGAAGCCGGTTGACTTGTTCGGGGTAGTACGCAGACTCCAGAGGACAGCCGGCAGCTCATCGAGCCAGCAGCCGGCCGAACGCTCCAGTGGTACGACCAGTCGGGGCTTGATGCCGGAGAGGATGAGGCCGTTTGCTCGCTCGACCTGGCCGTTTGACTGCGGGTGGGCAATAGACGCTAAGTCCAGTCGGATGCCCTGTGTCACGCAGAAACGTGCCAGTGCTCCCTTGGCAAAATTCGTGCCGTTGTCGGTGATGATGCTGTGTGGTATACCATACCGAGCAGTGATGTCTGCGATGAATGCCACGACAGTCGGCCCGTTCAGCTTCTTGATTGGCTTCGCTTCAATCCACTTGGTGAATTTGTCCACGGCGACAAGCAGATGTGTCATGCCGCCGCGGGCTGTCTTGAATGGGCCCACCATGTCCAGCCCCCAAACGGCAAAGGGCCATGTGAGGGGGATGGTCTTGAGTGCAGAAGCCGGCAGGTGTTGCTTGGAGCTGAAGACTTGGCATCCTTTGCAGCATTTGACTAATTCCTTGGCGTCTTCCAAAGCAGTCGGCCAGAAGAAACCATGGCGGGAAGCTTTGGCGACAAGTGATCTTGAGGCCGCGTGGTGGCCGCATTCGCCTTGGTGGATATCCTTGAGGATTGCTATGCCCTTCTCTGGCTCGACGCAGCGCTGGAAGACTCTAGTGACGCTACACTTAACAAGTTCTCTGTTTATTATTGTGTATGCTCCGGCTCGGCGTTGAACTAGTCTTGCCGAGATCTCATCAGTCGGCAGCTCTCTGTTTACAAGGAAGTTGAGGATGGGCTGGGCCCATGATGGAGCTGTGACTTCTTCTATTGTCAGTACGGCTACTATGCACTACTAGAAAAAGGCTTACTAGTGGCGCACCAGTTTTGCCTACTAATGGCGCACTACTGGTGCGCCACTAGCATCACGCCACTAGTATTTTTTACTAATGGCGCACCAGTGATGCGCCATTAGTATATGCCATGGTGCGCCATTAGTATAGGCCACTGGTGCGCCATTAGTATAGGCCACGGTGCGCCATTAGTATTTTTGAATTTTGAAGGCGGGAAAATAGTAGTGGCGCACCGTCTAACCCCCACCGTGCGCCATTGCTATTTTTGAATTTTGAATTTGGATCTGGATCGCGATTTTTTTGCCCATTTTTTGCTAGTTTTTCGCACGATATTATTTCAAATTTTGTTCCTGTTTTTGGATCTTGTACGTTCTTTTGCCGTGTTCTTTTGCTGGAGAGGAGTTCGCCGGAGAGGAGGAGGAGGAGGTCACCGGAGAGGTGCTCGCCTACATCGCCGGAGAGGAGGAGGAGGTCGCCGGAGAGGAGTTCACCGGAGCATCGGAGAGGAGGAAGGAGAAACCATGAGGGGATGGGAGGAGAGGAGGGAGGAGGAGCTCACCGGAGAGGAGGGAGGATGAGC
>NC_057811.1:24760815-24781156 GCF_018294505.1 Triticum aestivum | reverse complement strand
AGAGGATGAGGAGGAGGTCGCCGGAGAGGAGGAGGGTAGTATGGTGGAGGAGAGAAGGGAAGATGGAGTGGAGGAGAGGAGGAGATGAAGTGGAGGAGAGGTGGAGTGGAGGAGAAGAATGAAGAGGTAAGGAGGAGAGGACACGCCCAGCCATATATACGGCATAGTAATGGCGCACCGTGGGCAGGTGTGCCATTACTATTTTTTTTGATTTATTTTGAATTTTGAAGGCGGGAAGATACTAATGGCGCACCATGGGCAGGTGCGCCATTAGTAACTTTTTTTTATTTTTTTATTTATTTTGAATTTTGAAGGCGGGAAGATACTAATGGCGCACCATGGGCAGGTGCGCCATTAGTAACTTTTTTTTATTTTTTTGAATTTTTTTTAATTTTGAAGGCGGGAAGATAGTAATGGCGCACCATGGGCAGGTGCGCCATTAGTAAGTTTGATTTTTTTTGAATTTTTTTGCCTCTCCAGATATTAAAAGCCCCGTATCTTTTTTTCTGTTAGGTTTTTTGAATTAGTAGATGATTTTTCATATAAAAACTTTTTCATCCGAGTTCGTATGCAAAAGTTATGCCCATTTTTAAAAATTCTCGAGAGATTTTGCAAAAAAGTCGAAAATTCATGTTTGTAAATTTTGCTAACAACTAGACCACATATCACATGGGAATCTTATTTTCTTTTATTTTTTTGACATTTCTATCATTTTCTTTTATTTTTTTTCAAACTGAAATGGCGGTCCAGGGGGGTGCATTCGGGGGAATGTTTGGGCCAAATTACTAATGGCGCACCGTGGGATGGTGCGCCATTACTAGTTCTAGTTCAACTAGTAATGGCGCACCCCTCCCACGGTGCGCCATTAGTAGTTTAAAAAAAATTGAAACATAATTACTAATGGCGCACCGTGGGAGTGGTGCGCCATTACTAGTTGAAATAGTAATGGCGCACCATCCCATGGTGCGCCATTAGTAGTTTTGAAAAAAATTAAAGAAATTTTTTTTTACTAATGGCGCACCATGGATGTGGTGCGCCATTAGTATTTGCACACTAATGGCGCACCAACACATGGTGCGCCAATAGTATTTAGTAATGGCACACCACAGTACAGTGCGCCATTAGTGTCCATATTGGCTATAGCTGTTTTTGTAGTAGTGATGACCCGGGTGGGTGGGTTGGGTGGTGGAGAATTGGAGTCGGCCACCGCCTTTTGTGTCGTTGCAGTCCGCGGGCCGATTGCTGCAGTCCCCGGGCCGACTGCTGTAGTCCCCGGGCCGGGTTCTGAAGTCCCCGAGCCGGGTGCGACTACGGCAGTCCCCGGGCCGCTTGTCGAAGTCCCCGAGCCGCCTGCTGGGTTCCCCCAGTCGGATCCGACTGCATCAGGGGCAGGCGGTACGAAGATAGAGTCCGATTCTGGAAACGGCTTGATAGACGGTTTGAGGAGGCGCTGGAGAGAGACACCGGTTGGTATAGCTTGTCGGGTGGAGCCGATCCGTGCTAGGGCATCTGCTTGCTCGTTGTCGGCCCGTGGCACGTGGAGGAACTCGCACCCTTCAAAGTATCCGCTGATTTGCTGGACGAGGAATCGATAGCTCGCCATGTTTGCGTCCTTGGCGTCCCAGTCGCCAGATGACTGCTGGACCACCAAATCCGAGTCGCCATAACACAGGATCCGGCGTATGCCGAGCTCTTTGGCTAGCCGGAGTCCATGTATGAGCGCCTCGTACTCAGCCACATTGTTGGAGGCGGCAAAATGGATTTGCAATGTGTATCTGAGCTTGTCGCCCTTGGGAGAGGTGAGGACGATGCCGGCTCCCAAGCCGGTGCGCATCTTGGATCCGTCGAAGTGCATCCGCCAATGAGTGGAGTTGGGAGCCGGCGGTAGGTACTGGGTCTCGGCCCAGTCGACAAGGAAGTCGGCCAATGCTTGGGACTTGATGGCGGTGCGGGGCTGGTAGAAGATTGTGTAAGGAGCCAGCGCAATGGCCCACTTAGCCACCCAGCCGGATGCATCCCGGCTGCCTATGATCTCGGCAAGCGGGGCGGTGCATACGACCTTGATGGGATGCTCTTGAAAGTAGGGCTTCAGCTTCTTGCCGGCGAAGTACACTCCATAGCACATCTTCTAGTAATGTGGGTAGTTTTGCTTCGAGGTGGACAGTACTTCGCTTAAATAATATACCGGCCTCTGGACTAACTGAGCTCGGCCTTCTTCTGGGCGCTGGACCACGATGACTGTACTGACCACTCGGCTAGTCGCAGCAATGTAAAGGAGCATGGGCTCTTTCTCAGTCGGCGCTGCCAGGACAGGTGGTGTGGTCAGCATCTTCTTCAAGTCGTGGAAAGCTTGGTCTGCTTGGTCGTTCCACTCGAAGTGGGTGGACTTCTTCATGAGTCGGTACAAGGGGAGAGCCTTCTCCCCTAGCCGGCTGATAAAGCGGTTTAGGGAGGCCAGGCACCTGGTAAACTTCTGAACGTCTCACAACTTGGTAGGAATCTCCATTCTCTCAATGGCCTTGATCTTCACTGGGTTGCACTCAATGCCGCGTTCGGAGACCAAAAAGCCTAGAAGCTGGCCGGCTGGTACTCCGAACACGCATTTCTGCCGAGTTGCTTGAGGAGGCATTTTTGCATGCAACGCTGAAAAGTGGCACCGGCATTTCTCAAGCCGAATGTCATAGTCAGGTAGCAGAAAGCTCCGAATGGTGTGATGAAGGCGGTCTTCAGGCGGTCGGCTGGGTCCAACTTGATCTGGTGGTATCCTGAGTATGCATCCAAGAAACTCAACAGCTCGCATCCGGCTGTGGAGTCTATCACTTGATCAATCCGTGGTAGGGCAAACAGATCTTTGGGGCAGGCTTTGTTGAGGCTGGTGTAATCTATACACATACGCCATTTATTGTTCTTCTTCAACACCAAGACCGGGTTGGCAAGCCACTCTGGAAAAAACACCTCCATAATGAAGCCGGCGGCCAAGAGCCGGGCTATCGCTTCTCCTACGATCCTTCTTTTATCCTCCGACAGTCGGTGGAGAGGCTGCTTGACTGGTTTCGCGTCCGCTCGGACGTGTAGCTTGTGCTCGGCGAAATCCATTGGAACACCCGGCATGTCCTTTGGGGACCATGCAAAGATGTCTCGATTCTCACGGAGGAAGTCGACGAGCTCGCCTTCCTATTTACTGTCCAGGTTTGCACCAATGACAGCAAACCTCTCTGGGTTCTCCGGGTCCAGAGGTATCTTCTTCGTCTCCTTGGCCGGCTGGAAGGATCCCTGAGCATCATATTCCTTGGGGCTGGGGGACAGGGCCGGCTGCTTGCCGGCCATGGCCACAACTCGGTCCAGCATCTTCTTCTCTTCAGCAACCACGAGGGACTCGGCCAGTCGGCTGCTGGCTACAGCGCACTCGATGGACTTCTTGTAGTCTCCGGCTATAGTGATGATCCCCTTTGAACTCGGCATCTTCATCTTGAGGTAGGCATAGTGGGGCACATCCATGAACTTGGCTAGGGCAGGTCGGCCAAGCAAGGCGTGGTAAGGGCTCTCTAGATCCACTACTTCAAACCAGATCGCTTCTCGGCGAAAGTGATCCTTGTCTCCGAAGAGAACATCCATCTTGATCTTGCCGATTGGGGAACAGGACAAGCCGGGTACGATGCCATGGAACACAGTCCGGCTTGGCATGAGTTGCTTCGCCTTGAGGTTCAACTTCTTCATGGTGTCGCGGTACAGTATGTTGATGCTGCTTCCACCATCAATCAGCACGCGGGAGAAACGGGCAGCTCACCTTTCCGTCGCGAGGGTGACATCCAACACCAATGCGTAGGAGCCGGGAGACGGCATCACCTCTGGGTGATCGGCCCGGCTCCAGCTGATAGGCCTTTCGGTCCAATGCATGAACTCGGGGTTGCTGGAGGCGACCGCGTTGACTTCTTGGTGCTGTCGGTGCCGGCTGCGCTTGTCTTCAATCTGGCTCGTGAAGACGACGTAGGCGGCGTGCTCATCTGGGAACTCGTCCTGAATGGCTCCGACTGCTGGTCGAACAGCCGGCTGTTGAGGGGCTGGAGGTGGCGGGCCAGGAGGCGGAGGCGGCACCAGCCCCTCGCCCTTGGAGATCCGCGTGAGCCAGTGGCACTTCCGGGTCGTGTGGTTGGACGGCTTCGCACCGCTGTGAAACTTGCAGGGGGCATCGAGAGATTGCTCGTAGGAGAAGGCCGGCTGCCAAGCCGGCCTGCCGCCCTTCTTCTTGGGAGCGGGCCGCTCTTCGGGCTGCTCGTCTTCGACGGTGGCCACCTGCCGACTGGTGGAAGGCGGCATAGGGGCCTTGCACTTGTGGTCGTTCTGGTAGGGGCGTCGGTTGGAGTCACCAGTCGGCGTCTTGGGAGCCGGAGCGAGTACCTTTCCAGAGGCGTCCACTCGGAGTTCGGTCTTCATCGAGGAGTCGGCCGTGGCGTACTTGTCTGCTATGATCAGCAGCTCGTCGAGGATAGTCGGCTCGTCGCAGAGGAGTCAGTGCTTGAGGAGGGTGCCCTCTCGGCACCCGGCGGTGAAGTATTCTATGGCTTGAACCTTGTGCACCCCCTCGCAGGAGTTGCGGAGCTCGGCCCAACGCGTGAGGTAGTCGCGAGTCGATTCGCTGGGCCCTTGGACGCATAAGGAGAGCTGGCGGGGCTTGGGAGGCCGCTTGTATGTGTTGGTGAAGTTGCGTACGAAGACTTCCGTGAAGTCTAGCCAGCTGTTGACGCTGTAGGGCTTGAGGCTGTTCAGCCAGGTGTGTGTCGTGCCTTGAAGCATGAGAGGGACGTACTTCACGGCAACGCGCCTGTTGCCGTTTGCTATGCTGACTGCGGTAGAGTAGTCGATCAGCCAATCTTTCGGCTTCACGGAGCCGTTGTACTTTGGCGTGTCTCTGGGGAGTGAGAACCCTTTGGGGAAGGGCTCGTCGCGGATGCGGGGGCCAAAGCAAGGCGGGCCGACATCATCTTCTTCTTCTAGCGCCAGTGATCGCGCTAGGCGGTCGATCCGGTGGCGGGCATCATTCTCGTCGACTCCTTCGCGGTGGCCTAGTCGACCACCGAGAGTCGGATGCGTGACAGGCGGCGGGGTGGGATATCTCTCCCCACGAGGCGGGGGGGGGGGAGGCGGATTGCCTTGTCGTTCCACCGCTCGGGGGCGGCCTTCTACGTCGCGCTCAATGGTGATCCGAGTCTGGCTGCGGCTAGCAGCCGGCTCCTTGTCTTTCCTTGCGCGGGCGCCGCTTGCAGTCGGCGTCCGGGATGTCGCGGCGTGTTCTCAGCGTGGGGGAGGACTCTCAGCGCAGGCGCCGGCATCATGCCGTTCTGCGGCCGCGTCGATCAGCTGCTGGATGCGTCTAGTCATGTAGGGGAGCTCATCAGCCCCCAGCCCGTTCAGCTCTTCTGCGGCCGCCTGAGCGGCATGCAGGTTCTCGAGTGGCGTGGCGTAGAATGGGCGGTCTGCTCCCAGCATGCTGGCGATGGCCGCGCCGCGCTTCTTGACGAGGCCGGCTCGGCTCGGCCCGCTAGGAGGCGGCGTACCGAAGGCGGCGCGGTCGACTTCGCGTTGGTGAGCCTCAATGAGGCGTCTCATGGATGTTATCTTCTGGCCCTCCGCGATGAGGGCGAGGCGGTGTGCCTCCAGAGTCTCGGCGTCGGCGTCGGCCGGGATGGGGACGGACAAGTCGTGCAGCGCGACTTGTAGGGCGTCGTGGGCGTTCTCGCCCGAGACGGCGCCATGGCTGATGACCAGCACCTCAGTGACAGCGCTGCTGCCACTGTCGGCTCGAGGGAGAGGGTCGTCGATGATCACTACGTCGGTGGGGAAGGCGTCAAGCGATGCCGTGTCGGAGTCGACAAGCATCGGGTCGGTGGAGCCGGCCGACTCCAAGTCCACAGCAAGCTCGCTGGAGACGTGAAGCTGGTCGAGGAGGCTCTCGGGGTAGTCTGTGCTCGCGTCGGACGCGGGCTCGTCGGAGATGGGAGTCTCGCCAAGAAGTTCGGCGAGGCAGCTTGCCGCGTAGGCGTCGTCGACGCCTTGCTGCGCGTCAGGGCAAGTGCCATCGGGCGTAGCGGGCTGGCTACGCTCGCGGCGGAGGAAAAGGGTTCCCGTCCAGAACAGGTCTCCGGACGACGGTGCACCTGGCCCCACGGTGGGCGCCAAATGTCGGGTGGTAGGTGCGACATATGCCAACGGGTGGCTTATCATTGTGGGAGCCAGTAAGACATCGCCGGTGCCTGGAAACAGGATAAGGCGAAGACATGCACGCCGGCGGATCTTACCCAGGTTCCCGGCTCTCCGTGGAGATAACAACCCTAGTCCTGCTCTGCGGGGTCTCCGCATGATCACTAGATCAACACAAGTAGCTACAAGTGCTCCTTGAGCTGTTTGGCTAGGGGAAGAAGAAGGGCAAGGCTAGCTCTCCTTTTCTCTCTATGTGGTGTGTAAAACTCTATGAGATCAACCCTTTGCATGGGTGTCCCGGGGGATTTATATAGGCCTACCCCCCAGGGGTACAATGGTAATCCGGCTGGGCACGGGTCCCAGCCGTCAGTGTCTGTGCTCGCCGGCTTCTCCGCTGGCCATTGGGGCCCGCCGACTGGTGGGTCCCGCCGGCTGCCGGCCTCTTGGCCGACAGGCCGGCCCCACCGCCTGGGGGCCTTGTCGGCGGCTGGTTACTGTTGCCTTGCCCCTGATGACGAGGGCTTTGTCGAGGTGAGCGTGACTACAGTGCCGCCACCTTGCGGGCTCTCACTGTAGCCTCACCTCGTCTTGTCTCCTTAATGATGCACATGTTTCGAGGGAGGGAGGTAGCCGGCTATTGGGAGCCGGCCACGCCCCAGGCCGACTAGGGGAGGCCGGGCCGCCTTCGAGCGTCTATCTGGCTAAAGGGGCCCGCCGCCCGCGGGCCGTACTGGCGCCTGTCGTGGGTGACGTCGAGGTCAACATGGCTACAGTGCCGCGCCAGACGGGGGATGGCTGACCCGTACGACGCCCTGTGGCCATGCCTGCTCCGGGATTCGGGGGTGGTAGGCTGTACTGCGGCCGCGCACCGTCTCATCACCGTTATGTGGGTGCAGCCCTGGTGGGTGCAGTCTTGGCCGGCTTCTGGGAGTCGGCCTTCTTCATGGCCGGCTTCTGGGAGTCGGTCCTTTTGGGGCCGGTTTCCTGGAGTCGGCCATCTCGTAGCTTTCTTTGGGAAGGTTTTTGAGGCCGGGTCGCCTTCTGGTTGTCGGTCCTGGGGATAGCCGGCCAGAGAAAGGCGGCCCCATGCTGTGGATGCTTGAAGGCTCGATTGGCCTGATAATTTTTAAAAGAGCCGGGGGAGTCGGTTAGGCTACCGTGGCCATTTACTCCGATACTCACCATGCCTGAGAAGTCACCGCCTGAGAAAGCCCTGGTGACACCAAGCTTTTGCATGTCGGACGACGCCTCGAACCCGAACGTGAACTTGAACTTGGGCACCATGAACCGCCCTACCGGAACCTCCTCCACCGGCATGTGCTTCCTGATGAACTCCGGCATCGACACCGCCTTGTCGTAGAGATCAGCGAGACTGAGAGTGCCGCTGTCCGGGAGAAGGATAAGCATGTAGAATGCATCAGCTTGCCACGACGCGTCGTTCTTGTAGGGAAGCTTGAGTGCCCTGAAGCCCGGGTAGAGCGCGATGTACTGTGACCGGCCCGTCGTCATGGACGGCACGCCCACGGTGGTGTCGCCTGGGACGTGGAACGGCGCGGTGAAGACGTCGAACGGGTGAGACCACACTCCTTTGAAGTAGAGCGCGTTGGCGAGCACGACCACCGTGGTCGAGTCGACGGAGCCGGGAGGGAGGAGGTCGTGGATGAGCTGCTTCGTCGCATCCGCCACGAAGGCGTTCATGCGCAGCCTCGCCTGCTCGGCCCCCGACACGAAGTCCACGGATTCCGCCGTGGCGCCGTACCGCGACGCGCCGGTGGCCGCGAACTCTGGCCTGAGCGCCAGCCTCCGGTCGACCCACACGCCACAGGCGAAGGACGTCTGCGCCAGGCCGTTGAGCCTGCCAACGAGCTCGTTGGCCGGCGCGCGGTGCAGCTCGTCGAGCGGCGCTGACCCGAGGAACCGCAGGAGCTCCCTGCGCGTGTCGCCCCGCGCGCCGGCGGATACCATGGCGAGCGCCGCGTGGATGGACAGCGGCGAGAAGACGAAGTTGCTCCCCGTGCCGGCCGCCGCACGAAAGCCGACCTCCCTGGCGAGATGCGTCGCTGCCTTCCGCAGGGTCGGCTCCAGGACCAGGCAGCGCCGCGGTGAACAGGGTGGAGCAGAGGCGCCATGCGGCGAACAGGGCCAAGCAGAGGAGGACGACCTTCCCGAAGCGCGACATCGGAATGGCTGCACTTCGCCGTGAGTTCACGCCATCGCGGTACGACTCAGAGAGCATCCTGCTGGTGTTCATCGATCGATCAGACGTTGAAGACGATGGGGGAGGAGGACAGGAGCCGGCGGCGGCGGCGGCGTGTCCGTGCGGGTTAGGGTTAGCGGGACAATGGACTAGTGAGCTACTGGGACTGGGAGTTGGGCTGTATTTTAAATTAAATGGCCCGCGGAAATGCATGCAACATTCTAATGTTATACTTTTTTATTACAAAACGTTTTTATAAGTAAATAGTGGCTATATTACCCACGTAAATTTCATGATTGAGTTTTAATTTGCACCTGCATAATTGACAATTGGGGATGGAGCTAAATTTGTGCAACACCAGTCTATGCACTATCTTAAGCTATGCATTAATAAATTTAAATTTTATTTAAGTTTACATGTACTTCATTTTACTTGATTTATGAAATTAACAAACGGTCTTTGATTATTCGTACAGGTTTAGGAATGGGAGAAGAAAACAGCTGACTATATAATGGACATCCCCATTTTACTTGTTATGTTATATGTACTCTCATGCTGTTGTGACGCACGAGCAATTAGCTATTAATATGTAATATTAGTATGTCGGTTTTCATCTTCTGATATCACCCTTTCTGGAGCAGAAAATAGCTGGCAATCTCAGTTACAAAGCTCAACACGCACGTGACCATCTTACCGGCTCACGGGATGAGCGTGATCTCCAACCATCAGTCCTGGCTGCACCGGAGGTCCTAAATCAGTTCCCGCGGGGCGAATCGGTATGTCAGCATCAGCCTCCCCATGCTTGGGCCGCTTGTCCTGCCACTCTAAGGTCTCCTTCTCCGTGTGCGTGTACCTGAGTGTGCGGGTCTCGAAAATATCATGGACCAAAATTTGAAAACATGAATAATTTGGAAATCCCTGAACGTTTTTAAAAGAGTGAACACTTTGTTTAAAAGTCCGTGTACTTTTTGAAAAAAGTGAATACCTTTTGAAAAACACAATCAACTTTCAAAAAGGGAACACTTTTTGAACACAGACATTTTTCGAAAAAAATGATAACAAATTTTGAAACTTGAACCAAATTTTAAAATGCAAACATATTTTTAAATTTTAAAAATAGGAACAAATTTGGAAACCTGAACAAATTGGCAAGAAAAATGTTAGTGGCATCTAAAAAATGTAATGAGTTTAAAAAAAATGTACGTAATATATTCGTGTGATTCAAAAATAAAATTGTTTCGTACACTCAAAATGTTGAAAAATTTAAAAAATCTACATGATTTCAAAACATGTGTTTGTGGCATTTAAAAAAAGTGTATGCAATGTAAAAAAAATGATTGTGTAATGTAAAAAAATGATTGTGTAATGTTAAAAATATGTCATAGCAATAAAAAATTATACGTCAATGTATATTTAAAAATGTAAAAAATATTTGTGTAATTTTAAAAAATATGTCATAGCAATAAAAAAATTATACATCGGTATATTTTTAAAAATGTAAAAAATATTTGTGTAATTTTAAAAAATATGTGTTTTCATTAAGAAAATGCAAACCTATATTTGGAAGAATGTTACCATGTACTCAAAAAGTGTTGAAAACATGTATTTTTATAAAAATGTAGATAATCTATTTGAAAATGTTCAAAGTGTATAAAAAATGTTTCATGTGTGACCTAAAAATGTACATTATGTACTTAGAAATATTAGACATGTGTCAAGAAAGAAATCAATTAGAGCCGACAAAGAAACAAAAAGTAAAGGAAAAACAATACGAAGAAAATCAAGGAAGAAACACAATAAAATAAAAATGCAACGAAGAATGAAAACCAGTGAAATAACAAAGTATAACGAAGGAAAAAAGATAATTAAAGAAATACCTTTGAAAAGACAAAGGAAATAAAAGAAAAACAAAAGCAGAGCGAGCGAATACCAGGTAAACGCTCTCAAGATTTAAAATATACCTGGATTAGAGAGTTCGATGTGTCGATTTCAATATTCGAAGTTTAAGGTTTTATTTTACTTTCGTCTATATACTGGGATGTAGAGGCCGGGTATATCATCCGTCTTGAAAAAACTAAAGTAGCTGACTCGTGCACATATCAGTTAGTTACAAAGTTCAACTCGCACGTCGTCTACCACGACCATCCCACCGGCTCGCGGGACGAGCGTGACGTCCAGCCGCCGGTCCTGGCCGCATCCGAGGTCCTCAACCAGCTCCCGGAGCGCGAACCGGTACGTGAGCGTCAGCCGCCCCATGCCCCGGCCGCCGCCGTCGCCGCCGCCGTGCGGCAGGTTCTCGAAGGTCCCTGCGAACTCGGTGTCCTGCGGCCCCACCCGCGCCTCCTGGCCTTTGGGCACGTTGACGAGCACGTCGAACTTGGCGTACTCGCAGGGGTCGATGGTGACGTCCACCACCAGCACCTCCGGCGCCTTCTTGCTGCTGCCGCCGCTGGCCCGGGCCTCCTCCGGCCGCTCCACCGTCACGTACTCCTTCCGGCCCTTCTTCAGAGCCACGGGGAAGGAGAGGGCGGCGGGGACGCTTGGGCCGGCCGGTCTGTCGATGCCGGTCGCCGGCTTGGGCCGCTTGTCCAGCCACTCCAAGGTCTCCCTCTCCTCGTACGTGTACCCGAGCCTGCCGGCGTCGAGGACGTCGCGGACGCTGATGCGCACGGGCCGCCGCTTCTCGTCGTAGAAGACGAAGCTGGTGTCGCGCCAGTCGCCGGTGCCGGCGCCGACGAAGTCCTGGTTCCCGAGCGTGGTGGTCCAGAGGTGCCACATGCGGTCGACGTTGGCGTGGTGCGAGTAGAAGACGGGGTCGCGGCCGGCGGTGCCGAGCACCCCCATGTCCCCGCCCACCCAGATGTGCACGGCGGTGTGCGCGGCGTTCTCGAGTGAGCCGGGGGAGCCGGGGGTGCCCCCGGCGCAGAACTTGTTCCCGTGGAACTGCAGGGCCGTGTCGACGGCCATCTGGCGGTAGATGACGGAGAGGTTGTTCTCCTTCACGCAGGCGTCGTCGCTGCAGAGAGGAAGCTCGTTGTCCGCGCCTGGGCCCTTGTTGAGGTCCATGACGGCGGTGACGTGCGCCTGGTCGCGGTTGGCGTCATAGAGCGGTGAGGACGCGTTGTTGAATATCGGCGGCAGCATCATCCCGTCCGGCGCGTCCCAGTTCCAGTACGGCAGCGCGAAGGTGGTGTCGCCGATGAGCTCGCCGATGATCCGCTCGAAGAAGTAGATGTACATCCGGTGCCACGGAGCGAAGATAGACGAGAAGTGCACGTCGAAGTCGATCTCCGGCGTGCCGCCGCCGCCCCCGGCTGTTCTTGAGGCCGCGGCGGCCACCGCGGTGACCTTGTAGTGGAAGTTGCAGTAGGCCTCGTGGATGGCGGCCTGGCTCTTGAAGCTGCGCGGATCGCCGGAGGCGTCCAGATCCCTCATCATGCGGACGCCGGCCTCGTATTTCCTCACGTACTCCTTGTCCGCGGCGACGAGGTGGGCCGGCCGGCGCACGCGCAAGGGGCCGTTCGGTGGCGGCAGAGCGCTGAAGTCGACGACGTCCTCGGGGCGGTACACGCCGGGGCAGTTGAAGCCGTCGGCCGAGACGCACCTGATGACCTGGTCCGTGACAGGCACGGTGACGCACGTGGCCGGCACGGCGTCGTCCGCGGCCAGCGCGAGTCCTCCGAGGTTGATGGCGCCGGCGGCTCCCACCCCGGTGAGGCCGAGGAGCACGTCCCGGCGGTCGAGCCGACGACTCACCGCCAGGTCGTCATCCCCGGCACCACCCGCCGTGGCTTTGCAATGGCACGACAAGCGAGTGCGGCGGCCCTGTTTGCCCCTGGCTACGGGCTTGCTTGGAGGATGGCATGCAGAGGCGGCGGCCGTGAAAGGCAAGACGATGAAGCTAGAGCTCGCCATGCCTGCCGCGGACACGAATGGGGAACCGTGGCGGATGAACTTGCCATAAAAAAGGAGATCAAGATGGAAATGTCACGTGTACAAAGTAGGCAGCAGATGCCAGCCAGTGTGCAACGAACAAGGGCATGAGACAAGACCTACGCCGGTAGCGTCGACGTCGGGCAGATCTTCCGAACACGTACGCCGGCCGGTAGTGTCGGCATGAACCAACTGAGACATGCACGTGATGGTGTTTTTTTTTCGCTGCAAAGTCAGGGCAAACTAAGACATGCCATTTCCTGCAAAACCAAGATTCTTTTGCAAGGAAGAGACGTCCACGTTCGACGACCAGCACGCCAGCTACTTGCTCGCACCAAACTAACGGTCCAAGCAGTAACCGCGTTCCACGGTCCATACGTTACGTACGTACGTGTGTGGCCACTGGCCATGCATCGACACGCGCCTTCGTGCGTGCACTCCTACAAATATCGACGGTGAACTGCGTCGCAATCGTGCACTAGCATTACTATAGACTGCCCGTCCGTTGCCACGGGCCAACAAATAAACCGTCACCCATTACACACAATGTTCAACCACAACACAAATGCAGGCATCTTCTCTCTCTTACAAACACCACACACTCCTATAACTGCTCTTTTCCTCTGAAATTATCATACATCACCTCACCTTCTCTGTCTATACATCATTCATCCTCTCAATCCATCACCTTGTCAATTGTTTTGTTGTCTAGAACGATACAAAAAACCCCGACCATGTCACCTTCTTGATCTGTTCCTGATCCAAGAAAGCTAAATCTGGCTAAATGCCCTTCCATTGCTATGGAACAGCAAACTTATTTCTGGGAACATATATCAAAATATAATTATATGCAATGTGTACATCACATGCTTAGCACTATGTTGTGACAAATAGTTCTTGTCAATCTTTCGCTTTCCTCTAAATATGTTTCTCCACCAACCATGCATTTCAGCAAAACATCTACTTTCACGTGCTCCTTGTCCGTGCGTTGCAACGGTGCATAATACCCTAATCATGTCAAACATATACCATGATTACTACTTTTTCCTTACTATCTCCACTCCCCAATCCAAGCATGCTGCCATTAATGGCACATCTGACTCACAATCCCTCAACCCTGTCACACCCACACTTCAAAATTATAATCATCGTGTCAACGCAAGACAAATTATAATCATTGTACTAATTTTAGATAGATTCACTTATATTCAGATTTTAGTCAACAAAACAAATTATTTACATAGCATCTATATAGGAGTGGAACAGGAGTTTGACCACCAAATAAACGACATTAGTAGTGCAATACATGAAGCGTTGTGCAGCTCATCAAGAATGGTTATAACAAACGCCAACAATTTTAAATGAGATCATCTGGGTTAAGAACCAAAAGTATGTATTGGCACCATGCTTCTCTTCCCAAACGCTCGGCAGATCTTCCAATGATTAACACAGTGTTGATGCCATCTGATTAAGTCTGATTCAGTCTTAACTCTCCAATGTCAGAACCGACCGGATTGGAGCCACCTCAGATTCGGTGCTACACATAACCCGCATTACATCTATGCTTCGGTAAATACACTTGCTAATCACGTCAATACGAAAGCACAGCGAGGTTCCTAAGCACTTAAGAACTTCGAATACCTTGCCCAGTGAGACCTTGCATATCCAGCAATGACATCACCGGGATTGAACCATTTGGCAATGACAAATTGCTGGACTAAAGCACGCCCATCCTCACCCCATCATTCCCATCCACACTCAGCATCAAGTTCTGACTACCAACGTTGACATGTATGCATCATACTCGACCCTCCTATCGGCTCACTCCATGGCCCCGAACTCACCCATAGCCTAAATAACTTCTGATGTGGCATCGCGCCCAACCTCAATCTTCGGTGACCTTCCTCGGTTGGTTTGCCATCAGCTCCTCTTTCTTATCCTCATCAACAAATCATGTAATCTATACAAATATAACTTCAGGTCAAAGGCTCCATCAGCTCATTACAGCTATCGAAAGTCACCTCACTGTTCCCTGCAAACCATTATGTTTAAATATTAGAAAACAAATACAAATGATTTGAATTATAAAAAGCAAGGCATCAAACCTCTTTAGAGAAAGGCTATTATTTATTTCTCAAGTTAGGTACTAAAACTACACAGGAGCGTATAACTACTACTTATTCTGAATACAAATATTGTAGTAAACAACGAATTAAATTATTGTTACCATTCTCTACATTTATCTTCTAGAGCACAAATTTATGTATTCAAGACACATACATTTGCAAGTGTTTTTTACTACTAACACCAACGTTGAGCTAAAATAGACCTAGCATAAAATCTGAGATTGGCATATAGCACAAGAAAGAACTAAAATAGTCCACTCTGTACCATGAATATGTACTCTACAGTCACTAGTAGAAAACAGGGCTTAGGTCACAGGGCAGTTTTCACATTAGCCCCGGTTCAGTCACGAACCGGGACCCATGGGGGCATTCGTCCCGGTTCGTGAGCCCAGGGGGCCGGCCGGGGCCTCGTGGGCATTGGTCCCGGTTCGTATGGAACCATTTGTCCCGGTTCGAGCCACGAACCGGGACTAATGGTCCTAGCTCCTGGCCCACAACCATTGGTCCCGGTTCTTGGCATGAACCGGGACAGAAGGCCAGGATTTAGTACCGGTTCATGCCACGAACCGGGACCAATGAGGTGCTCTGTTTTTCTCTGGCCGGCGAGGGGAGGGCTTTCTGGTGCTCTAGCTCACCTCCTATGCACATGAGGTGTTCGATGAAATGCCCGAGCCACACTAGTTAAGCTTTGTCCTCTCGAAGCTCGACCTCAAAGCTCCATTTTCCTCGAGATTTGTCTAGGTTTAGCGGCCCGTCACGTCCCATTCCCGTCTTCACCGCCGTCGACCGCCCGCGCCGATCTCGTCGCCGGCACCACCGTGGTGAGCCTCTTGTTCTTATCTTCTTTTTAAAAGAAAAAAATTCTTACTTTAGATAGATACTTGTCTAGTTTTCTTACTATTTTATTCCTTCTTATTACATAGTGCGATGGTTTTGGTATCCGCCCCGTCGGCCCTCGTCCTGTCTATGATTCGGATGTGGTATATATTATCTTTTTATAACTATTTGATTCATTTATTGTTTATGACAAATATGCCGACCAGCGTGACATAGATTTTATTTATCTAGGAGGTGGTTGAACCGGAAATTCTAACCGACCCTATTGTCGAGAGGTTAAATTTAGTTGAAGAAGAAAACAATTACTTGAAGGAAAAAATTAAAAAAATTGAGGAGGAGAAGATGATATTGGAGTTGCATGTTGCGGATGTCGTCGATGATCACAAGATCAAGATGGATGCAATGCGCTTGAAGATAAGAAAGATTAGAAAATATGCCATTCATACCGAGGCTTGGTATCATTATGCCGTTGGATCAATTGTTACCTTGGTTGCGATTATGATCGCATTTGTTTTCGCATTGAAATGTTTTACATAGTTTCAATGTATGGTTTAATTAATTAGATGCTCTGGAGAGCTATATATATGTTGTTAGATGAGAACTATGTATGTACTTTGGTTCTAATGTGATGATGAACTTCTATTAATTTGGTCACTTAATTATCTATTCAGGATGTTCTGTAATGGTTTTTGACACACTTAATTATATATAATGCACGCAGATGAACCAGCAATGGATGCACGGTGACAGACACACCTCCGAGTACATTAAGGGCGTGCATGATTTTCTCGAAGTGGCTGAGGCAAACAAGCAGAATGGTTTTATGTGTTGTCCATGCCCTACATGTGGGAATACGAAGTCTTACTCTGACCGAAAAATCCTTCACGCCCACCTGCTTTACAAGGGTTTCATGCCACACTATAATGTTTGGACGAGGCACGGAGAAATGGGGGTTATGATGGAAGACGGCGAAGAAGAAGAGGACGATGATAACTATGTGCCCCCTGAATACGGTGATGCTGCAACGGGGGAAGCTGCTGAAGATCAAGAGGAACCAGACGATGTGCCCAATGATGCTGCAAGGGGGGAAGCTGCTGAAGATCAAGAGGAACCAGTGCCCGATGATGATGATCTCCGCCGGGTCATAGTCGATGCAAGGACGCAATGCGAAAGTCAAAAGGAGAAGCTGAAGTTCGATCGCATGTTAGAGGATCACAAAAAAGGGTTGTACCCCAATTGCGAAGATGGCAACACAAAGCTCGGTACCGTACTGGAATTGCTGCAGTGGAAGGCAGAGAATGCTGTGCCTGACAAAGGATTTGAGAAGCTATTGAAAATATTGAAGAAGAAGCTTCCAAAGAATAACGAATTGCCCGACAGTACATACGCAGCAAAGAAGGTCGTATGCCCTCTAGGATTGGAGGTGCAGAAGATACATGCATGCCCTAATGACTGCATCCTCTACCGCGGTGCGTACAAGGATCTGAATGCATGCCCGGTATGCGGTGCATTGCGATATAAGATTAGACGAGATGGCCCTGGTGATGTTGACGGCGAGCCCCCCAGGAAGAGGGTTCCTGCGAAGGTGATGTGGTATGCTCCTATAATACCACGGTTGAAACGTCTGTTCAGAAACGAAGAGCATGCCAAGTTGATGCGATGGCACAGTGAGGACCGTAAGAAAGACGGGAAGTTGAGAGTACCCGCTGACGGGTCGCAGTGGAGAAAAATTGAGAGAAAGTACTGGGCTGAGTTTGCAGCTGACCCAAGGAACGTATGGTTTGGTTTAAGCGCGGATGTCATTAATCCTTTCGGGGAGCAGAGCAGCAATCACAGCACCTGGCCCGTGACTCTATGTATGTATAACCTTCCTCCTTGGATGTGCATGAAGCGGAAGTTCATTATGATGCCAGTTCTCATCCAAGGCCCTAAGCAACCCGGCAACGACATTGATGTGTACCTAAGGCCATTAGTTGAAGAACTTTTACAGCTGTGGAATGGAAACAGTGTACGTACGTGGGATGAGCAGAAAAGGAGGAATTTAACCTGCACGCGTTGCTGTTTGTAACCATCAACGATTGGCCCGCTCTCAGTAACCTTTCAGGACAGACAAACAAGGGATACCATGCATGCACGCACTGTTTAGATGACACTGAAAGTATATACCTGGACAAAAGCAGGAAGAATGTGTACCTGGGCCATCGTCGATTTCTTCCGACCAACCATCAATGTCGAAAGAAAGGCAAGCATTTCAAAGGCGAGGCAGATCACCGGAAGAAGCCCGCCATGCGTACCGGTGATCACGTACTTGCTATGGTCAATGATTTACACGTAATCTTTGGAAAGGGTCCCGGCGGACTAGCTGTTCCGAATGACGCTGAGGGACACGCACCCATGTGGAAGAAGAAATCTATATTTTGGGACCTACCCTACTGGAAAGAGCTAGAGGTCCGCTCTTCAATCGACGTGATGCACGTGACGAAGAACCTTTGCGTGAACCTGCTAGGCTTCTTGGGCGTGTATGGGAAGACAAAAGATACACCTAAGGCACGGGAGGACCTGCAACGTTTGCACGAAAAAGACGGTATGCCTCCGAAGCAGTATGAAGGTCCTGCGAGCTACGCTCTTACGAAAGAAGAGAAAGAAATCTTCTTTGAATGCCTGCTCAGTATGAAGGTCCCGACTGGCTTCTCGTCGAATTTAAAGGGAATAATAAATATGCCAGAGAAAAAGTTCCAGAGCCTAAAGTCTCATGACTGCCACGTGATTATGACGCAACTGCTTCCGGTTGCATTGAGGGGGCTTCTACCGGAAAACGTCCGATTAGCCATTGTGAAGCTATGTGCATTCCTCAATGCAATCTCTCAGAAGGTGATCGATCCAGAAATCATACCAAGGCTAAGGAGTGATGTGGCGCAATGTCTTGTCAGTTTCGAGCTGGTGTTCCCACCATCCTTCTTCAATATCATGACGCACGTCCTAGTTCATCTAGTCGACGAGATTGTCATTCTGGGGCCCGTATTTCTACACAATATGTTCCCCTTTGAGAGGTTCATGGGAGTCCTAAAGAAATATGTCCGTAACCGCGCTAGGCCAGAAGGAAGCATCTCCATGGGCCATCAAACAGAGGATGTCATTGGGTTTTGTGTTGACTTCATTCCTGGCCTTAAGAAGATAGGTCTCCCTAAATCGCGGTATGAGGGGAGACTGACTGGAAAAGGCACGCTTGGAGGGGGGAACTCAATAATATGCAGGGACGGATATTCTTGGTCTGAAGCATACTACACAGTTCTACAGAATTCTACCTTGGTGACCCCGTATGTCGATGAACACAAGAACAGTCTGCGCTCCAAACACCCGGAGCAGTGTGACGACTGGATTACATGTGAACACATCAGGACTTTCAGCAGTTGGTTGGAAACACGTCTCAGAGGTGACACCACTGTTTGTGATGAGTTGTACTCGTTGTCCAGGGGACCATCTTCGACTTGGTTGGAAACACGTCTCAGAGGTGACACCACTGTTTGTGATGAGTTGTACTCGTTGTCCAGGGGACCATCTTCGACTGTATTGACTTACAAAGGATACGAGATAAAAGGGAACATATTTTACACGATCGCCCAAGATCAAAAGAGCACCAACCAAAAAAGCGGTGTCCGCTTTGATGCAGCAACCGAGAGGGGAAAGGACACATATTATGGTTACATAATGGACATATGGGAACTTGACTACGAACATGATTTTAAGGTCCCTTTGTTTAAGTGCAAATGGGTCAATCTATCAGGAGGCGGGGTACAGGTAGACCCATAGTACGGAATGACAACAGTGGATCTGAACAATCTTGGGTACACTGACGAACCGTTCGTCCTAGCCAATGATGTGGCACAGGTTATCTATGTGAAGGACATGTCTACCAGACCGAGGGAAAGAAAAGATAAGGAAGCGAATACATCATACGATGAGCCAAAGCGGCACATAGTTCTTTCAGGAAAAAGGGACATTGTGGGAGTGGAGGGCAAGACATACATGTCTGAAGATTATGAAAAGTTTCATGAAATTCCTCCCTTCAAAGTCAAGGCTGACCCAAGCATCCTGATAAACGATGAAGATTATCCATGGTTACGGCGCAATAAGCAAATGACACAAGCGAAGAAAAAGTGAAGACTTTCTCCCGCAACTATTATGATGATACCATGCCAACTTTGTAATAGACGAGTATGATACCAATGTCCGTTTTGTACAAGAAGTGCATCTAGTTTTTGCCGTAACCCTCTCAACTTTCTTGCACATGCTATGTGGATGAAATGATGATACCATGCCAACTTTCAACCTTTTCAGAGTTCATTTGAAATGCTTTATAAGCCCTGAGTGCAGAGAGGTTAGGCCCGTAAGCCTGCTTTAGAGAGGAGCTCGACAGCTCAGGCGCACCGCACCTTATAAACAGGTGCGACTCTCTCTTAGCTAGCGAGGTGGGACTAAACTCACCACCACGCCGCTGTGCAAGGCCATTGGTCCCGGTTGGTGGCACGAACCGGGACCAATTCCACCCTTTGGTCCCTGTTGGTGCCACGAACCGGTACTAATGAGGCTGTGGCCCCACGAGCACCTTTAGTACCTGTTCGTGGCACGAACCGGTACTAGAGTTTCTTACTAGCTAAGCAGCTTTTTAGTCCCACCTCGCTAGCTGAGAGGCACTAGGAGCGGTTTATAAGCCCTAAGTGCAGAGACGATGAAGAAGAGGCGCAATGCTCACGTTGCTTAGCTTCAAGCCTTGAGGAATAAGGTAGACTGCATCGAGCTATGTGCAGTGCAGTCTACACTATTCCGAAAGGCTTGAAGCAAATCAACGCACATTGCGCCTCTTTTTTATTTTTAATCATTAAAAGCAAAAAGAATTTTCATAAAGAACTTTTTTTGATAGAAACTTTAATAGCAGAAAGAATTATCGTAAAGTAAAATAAATAAGTAATTAGAAACAAAATAAAATAAAATAAATAAGTTTTTTGTTGTAAGTAGAAACAAAACAAAATAAATATAGCAAAAAAGAAAA
>NC_057811.1:24759264-24759966 GCF_018294505.1 Triticum aestivum | reverse complement strand
GAATATATATGTCAAAAATGTTTTTTTGTTCATAGAAAGTTTTTTGTTCATATATAGGAAGTTTTTATATATGACAATGGATATATATTCGATATATATGAGAAATGATGATCCACATGGAAAAGTTTTATGTATGCAAAAGTTACAATTTTAGAAAAGTTTTATATATCTAGCTAGGAAGAGAAGAAGAAGAAAAAGAAGGATAGGAAAGAAGAAAATAAGAAGAGGAAAGAAAGAAGAAGAGGAGAGGAAGAAGAGGAGAAATAAATAAGAAGAGGAAAAAAGAAGAAAAAGAAGAGGAGAAGAAGAAAGGAATAGAGGAGAAGAAGAAAAAACTTTCTATATATGAACAAAAAACTTTCTATGAACAAAAAAATAGAATATTTTCTATTTTTTCTTCTTCTCCTCTATTCCTTTCTTCTTCTCCTCTTCTTTTTCTTCTTTTTTTTCTTCAATCCTCTCCTCTATTCCTTTCTTCTTCTCTCCTCTTTTTATTTCTTCTTCGTTTTCTTATGTTTTATCGGGTTTGTCATCGTCGATATATACCCCTCCCGATAACTTCAACACGAGGGGGGATAACTTCAACACGAGGGGGGTCGATATACCCCCTCCCCGATAACATTATTTTCCCGTGTATATATGTCGTCGTTGTCGATATAACCCCCTCCTGATAACTTCAACACGTGGGAGGGGGGGTCGATA
>NC_057811.1:24758149-24759178 GCF_018294505.1 Triticum aestivum | reverse complement strand
TATGTTGTCGTTGTCGATATTACCCCCTCCCGATAACTTCAACAAGAGGGGGGGTCGATATACCCCCTCCTCGATAACATTATTTTCCCGTGTATGTATGTCGTCGTTGTCGATATAAAACCCCCTCCCGATAACTTCAACACGTGGGGGGGGGGGTCGATATATACCCCCTCCCCGATAACATTATTTTTCCGTGTATGTATGTCGTCGTTGTCGATATATATAACTCCCTCCCAGATAACTTCGACATGATGGACGGTCGATATGTATACCCCCTCTCGACGGTGATAACTTATACCACGGGAGCACCCCCCGGCCCTCTCGCTCGACCAAAACTCTCGAGGACACCCAAACCCTAGAAAAAAACGATGTCGGTCTCCTACCCCCTCCCGCCGTGCCCCTACCCCTTGAAGCGTTGCCTAGGCCACCCCAAACCCGGAATAAGCTAGGTCTACGTTCGCACTAATATATCCACCTGCTGTCATGTTTGTGTAATAATTGCCATGTTGTAATATTTGCAGAAACAATGGAGCACGGACGAGATGAGCAAGCAGAAGACGTGTTGGGGGACATAATCTTAGCCGGAGGTGATATCTTGTCGTATCTTAACGACAATGATGGTCTGGAAGAACAGGGTGAAGAAGCAGGCTGCGGTGATCGAAGAGTGGAGGAGGAAAGACATGATTATGATGGCTCCGGTGACCCAATGCTGGTGCAAGAAGGAGCCCGTGGTGACGGCTCCGGTGACCGAACAGAGTCCGGCCAGGTAAATATATTAGTTAAGCCTGTGCTGACTAGCTAATTGATGCATTCATTGTTTTGGTATGTACACATATTAATTAACACTCGTCTTTCTCCTTTTTTCTAGCCCTCCGGATCGAGCACAACTGCGGTAAAGAGACGAGGCCCGAAGAGAAAGTTGCGCTCGGATGAAAGGTTTGAGATCACAGCAATCGCGCGCGACGGCCAACCGATTGAACCCCTCCGGACAAAGGATGCTTTTGCTGCTCAGTGCGGGGTTCTAGTTAG
>NC_057811.1:24751762-24757707 GCF_018294505.1 Triticum aestivum | reverse complement strand
GTAGAAGCAGCGTGGCTTCCACCGAGCTGCCTCAGCTGGAGCATGCGGCTCCTGCTAGCTACCCCGTGGATGCTATCACGGAGTCTCAACATTGCCACCTTATGGCGGAATGGCAGAACTTGAAAGTCAAGGCGGCTGTTGGCTCTGTTTTACCTACTGAACCCGGCGCAACCTACCACTGCCAGCCGATTCCAGAAGGATATGCTAGGGTGATGGTGGATGAAATAACTGAGGGATTTGAGGACCTCCAGCTTGACCACCCTACCGGTGAAGGGGAGACTCGGCTGGGTTTAGCTCTGAAGACTCCATGCCTATGGCGGAAGGAGCTCATCAAGCTTCCGAACTGGACGGCTCCGGCGAGTAAGGGCATTCCGCCTCCTCCTCCGGCGAGTGATCAGGGCACTCAGCCTCCTTCTCCGGTGCGTGGCGGCACTCCGCCTCCTTCTCCGCCAGCGCCGGCGCGCCAGAGCAGCCAGCCTCCTCCTTCTCCGCCTCGTCAGCAAGGGCGGAAGAGACCCGCCGCCGCTGCGGCTGCTCCGGCGCGTCGTAGTCCTTCTCCTCCGCCTCGTAAGCAAGGAAAGAAGACAGCCGCAGCCGCTCCGTCTGCTCTGCCGGCGTCTAGCAGTACAGCTGCCAGAGGCGGGAGGCAATACAGATTCGGTCCTTCTCTGAAGACTCCAGAGAAGTTACCATATGAGAGGACCGAGGAATTGAACGCGAAGATCGTGCGAGCCGAAGTGAAGAACTTCTTTGAAGGGGTCAAAGCAAAGAAACATCCACCTCCGGGGGAGAAGGTAGATCCGGTGAAAGCAAAGCGCACTCTGGCTGCCCTGACAAAACCACCAAAGTCTCCGCCGAGAGGCAACTATGAGCGCGTTCTTGGAAAGGCATATGCCAAAGCGGAGCGGTCGGGAAGTACTGTCAGTGATAAAAGGATGAAAGAACGACGAGCTGGGAAAAAAATTGCCCAGCTCGGCGAACAAGCGAACCAATCGTGCCCCCCGCTCAAGGTGTCAAAAGACATCGTCGCTAATGATCCGGGTATGGTGCCCGGTTATAGCAATCTTGGAGATTACCTGCCCGACGATGTACATTATGAAATCATGGAGGTGGACGACCACAAATACCATTACGGGAAGCCTCTCGTCAAAGATGTCAGATCTCTAAGCACGATGATGCGAAGACTACATGATTGGTACATGAAAACCTGCAGAGAGTCTGATGGGATGAGTACTTTGACGCTGGGAGTTAAACCGGAGCATGACCTCGTTGGAATTGAACTGCTGAATGTTCCATTTGAGAATTTCTTCCAGTTTTACAATCAAAAGTCCCTCGATAAAACAACGATCACTTGCTACTGTCTGTAAGTAGTACTACTTCTGTCACTAAGTCTCTCTATATAGGTCAGCTCTTTCATTGCATGTATTTATACTTATCCTCACTATATTATGCAGATTGAAGATCGCCGAATTGAAGAAAAGACAAATCGGTGATATTGGGTTCATTAACACAAATCTCATAGATGCATATACGGTTGAAAAACATCCCAAAGAAGCCGAGTCCAACTTGCTACAATCGTTGGTATTAAATCAAAACAAAGATATAATACTCTTTCCTTACAACTTCAAGTGAGTGTTACTGTCTTCTGCATATTCGGTTTCCCTTATTAGTCCAGGTTATGGTAATGTAATTGATGACTTATGCATGCATGCGCAGCTTCCACTATATTCTCCTAGAGATTAAGCTTGAGCCGGGAGTAGTAACCGTCTTAGACTCGAGACGAAAAGATCCCCAGGACTATGCAAACATGACTCAAATGCTCCAGAAGTAAGTTAAATCGATCATTATCCACCATATCAGCAACTTTGTTCATTTCCTGATATCAAGTAATTGTTTTCTTTGTCTGGCAGGGTTTGGAGAAAATTCACCTCAAAAGCCCCGGGACGAACCAGCTGCAATTTAGACACCCGAAAGTAAGTACTATAGTAGCATGTTCCGCGCATCTCCTAGTGATTCAAGCGCTAGTTTGATCAATACCATTTAGCATGCTTGCTTATCAGTTTGATTGACCTCTATTTCTTGTAAAGTGGTTGTGGCAGCAACCCGGGAATAATTACTGTGGACACTACGTTTGCGAGTCCATCCGCTACCATACCTGTGAGCGGGGCTACACTGAAGAACAATATGAAGTGCGTAAGCAATAATATTCACAATTTTATTTTATTACCATCATTTGTGTTGAGTTTCATTTATTCATATATATATGTATTGACCCCCTTCTTCAAATTAGATTTTTCGGAAGCGGGATCAACTCCTAGCAGAAGATTGTATGCGAGGAATTCAAGAGGAATTGGCGGCATTCTTCCTTGACCACGTGATCGCTGAAAACGGAGAATACTATGTGGACCCTGTGTTCCTACAATATAATTAGGAGATTGTATTGTAAGAGATAATTATTGTATATATGTAGCCGGTAGTGTCGGATAGATATACGAGAACTTGTTGTTCGACCAATATCTCGGAGAAGGAGAGGTGGTCGATATCACTTCTCTCTGTATGCATATGTTCATGACGATCTTCTGTTTCCTTCATTTGATTACTAGCTAGCGTGTCTACTCCTCTCCATACGTATATAGTACGTAGCGTCGACCAAGCACGAAGATAAGAGAGGACACTTCTCTCTATTAATTAGCTAGCTAACACAATATATGAAACACCTAAATTAACCCCCCAAAACCCCAAAACCACCCTCTTTCAAAAAAAACAAAAACCTCAGCTCCTGCCAGATGCTGACGCGTGGATGCCTATTGGTCCCGGTTAGTGGCACCAACCGGGACCAAAGGCCCTCCTGCCTGGGCTGCCCGCACCGGCCACGTGGACGGCCTTTAGTCCCGGTTCCAGAACCGGGACTAAAGGCCCTTATGAACCGGGGTAAAAGCCCCTTTTCCTACTAGTGAGTACATCTACATCACTCCATTGCCCACAGTCGACAAACGACACACCTTTTTCTTACATCACTGCACGGTGGCACTGATTCAAAGAATTGGTATGCATGGACCACAACGCCAGCAAAACCCGGCAACCATGACCTGTAAAACCCTTGACGCTCTTTTAGTTTTATCATGGGCCTTGAAATATATTGCACAATCATGGTAGAACGTCGACATTTGAAGGTGAAGCTGGATATTATGACTTCAAAGAGCCTTGATGCTGTTTCAGTTTTATGATGGATCTTGTAATATATTCCACGTATACAAAAATATATATATATTTATGTATGTCAAAAAAATCACTCATGCTACAGATTGTAAAAAAATTCTTGACACACAAACAGAAAAACCAATTGAACACGGAATTAATTTTATAAAAAACTAATATCCAACACAATATATAATTACATAAATTAACATTATTGTTTCAGTTACAACTCATTTCTTAGCACGTAAATATGATGTGAGATCAAGCAGTAAGAACATCTAACGAGTTTTCTTAGTACAAAATTTAATTATTGTTAGAGAGAGAAAACATACCCTGCGTAAGTCTCTTTTTCTCTATTATCCGGCTGAGAGAAACGCCAAACAAAAGCTTCTGAACTGTCAGAGTGAAACCGAACAACCGATCTTCATACAAAAGTTGTCTTATGTTACTTAGCTGGCCTAAGAGCATGTTAATCACGCAATGTGTCATGCACTACGTGTCAACGATGCCCATCTGCTCTATATGATTCTGCGCAATTGACAGATGTATTATCTGAAAGTCAAATTTACATCTAGTCATCTCCTGAAATATTCAAGTCAGACCCCATGCGTGGACCAGGTTGTTCTGCATTACAGATGTGTGTAACTCGTTACCGACAAAAAATTTCAATCCATCTGAATTATTTAGTCTAGCCAGATATGTGTTGAGCAATCACTCCCAACAATTTCATTACCTGGACATATGCCAACGCATCTCCAAGCATCCTGGTAAATACTCGTGCCATCACCTCCACAAACCTGTGTGAGTTGCAACATTGATTGATTTCATATACGCATCATAAACAGAATGTCCTTGCTGTTGGTTAAAGAGGGAGAGTAGCTATACCCGGTGCGGCCTCGACAGACACATGTCTGGGAAGCCGGTATACACCATCCTGCTCATGTCACTGGCATGACCAAGAAGAGGACTCGGCCACAATGCGGTGCAGCAACGGGAACGGTCATCAAGAAATTCAGAGAGTACCAACCTATCAAGAAATAAACCAATTACATACGTACAAAGAAGAGTCAGGTCAGACCTGCAAAAGCAGAATCATTTTCAGTGCCATCAATATGTTTCGACTATACTGAAATTGGCGATAGGCATTAGTCTCGACATTAAGTGTACACAATGTTACATCCAATTCAATGGAAGGGAGCAACATATATAGTAAGGACTTTATATAAAGATACGGAGGCACCATATTTTTTTTATTCCTGATGCGACAAACAAAATTTCACCTCGAACTAAGTAAGATGCATATTCTCCTGAAAGATGAACTGACCAAATGCAAGCTAAGGGCTGGTTCAAACTTTATATCTTCGGACAGATTGGTGCAGAAATAGTTATTGCTTGTGTGCAACAGAGCGAAGTGCTTTCTGAAGAAGTAAACAAAAGGAGTACGCAATTAAACAAAGAGAAACATTAGCATGGCTCTATAAGAAATGCTGATTGTTCACTTGCATTAGCAATATAATGATTTAAGTGTGTAGTGCAGGAAAACCACTTTTTTTTTCTCTATATACAGTCCCAAAGTTTATACCTTACAAGTCGTAGCTGATGCAACTGCACAAAAATTTGAAATATACTGTATCACATTTTTTTTTACCCAACACCGTAGAACAAAATGTTCTACGGTAAATCAATTAAAATAAATATAGTACAAAATGTTACAGATCCCCAAGGGAAAAACATACTGTATCACATTCATCTGGCAATCATCCGTGCGTCGCAACGGAAGCGTGAATACTCTAACAATTTAACATCAGTTGTGTCAAACATATTTAGTGTGCATGCACAACAAACGAGTTGTTAAGAAAACAGTATTGCCCTGATCACTAATTGTTAAGAAAATATATTTAGATGTGTCAGTGCAAACTCACATGCCAGCTGCCACCACACACATACACACACACATCAGTAATTTTTATCAGTGCCCAAGGATTTGATCATTTGCTTAAGCCAATAAGCCCGTGATCTCTTCGTCTGAAAAGATCTTTGCAAAAATCCAATTATAATAGAAGAGATATGCAACTATTTAATTCAATAGACTGAACTGCTAAGCAAGAAAAAAACCTTAAGTTCAAATCCTAACCCTTTCAGCAACCTTATTAGTTCTTTCTTGCGTTGAAATTCCTACATATTGATCACTGTAATATCAAGTGGTTAATATGATGCAATGCACGCTGTTGTTTTTCTGGGAGTTAAAGAAAAGAAAAGGAAAAACTATAGCCTAAGTGAGTACTCGTGAAAATTCTGACCTAAAAGCTTGTGGATTAGTTGGTCCATCCAAAGATTAAGAAAGGTTAACAACTTTGTTGTCAATAAACTAAGATGAAACAATCTGAAAAAATATGCTTCGAAACAAAGAATTTCAGATGTCCAAGCTCCAAGAATCAGAAACAAGATTGCACAATGAAGTGAGATATGATTACATGGCTGATATCAAGACAAGCGACCAGAGCTTGCAGACCTGATGGCACTTGTGTGGGGGCAGTGCGAGGCCGGCGAGTTCACCGTCACTTCGGAGTTCCGCACCAGCCGCAGCCAGGAATCGAGAAGGTCGAGCCCTCAGGTTGGGAGTGGGACTCGCATCCAGCTGCCTCACGCCATCTGTCGTTCGATCCCGACGGGTGGGACTCAGATCCGCTGCCGCCGCTGCAATGACAGCACCATCAGGCATAGGAGAAGCCACATATGTCGTCGGC